>NC_083645.1:25224235-25431735 GCF_963576545.1 Limanda limanda | reverse complement strand
TTTGCCTCATGGAGACGCTGAGAGCTTAAGTGTAGATGATGCTTTTTGTTTGTCAATCAAGAACTTAAATCAGATTTTGTGTCTCCTGTGAGTTTTATTCTCAACGCTGATTGGCTTTGGAGACAATGCATCACGCAAATGTTTAGCTGAAAATCAAATATTTTGGTTGTCCCATCACGTTAAGATGTGTCGGGTCTCTTCGGAGCGATGCTCTCCACCGTTTATCCTCATATTTTGCTATCCAATGATTTGATTTAGTTTGTAAAAGTATAAAAGACCATAATTGGTGTGCAGATGTGATTTGTCAGCACAGAACCTGAGGTTGAGATGGAAGAATTTGTTGATTCAGAAGATTTTTACCAATGAGTTCAACAGAATCACATCCTCCCCCATCCTGCTCCGTCTTCTGATATAAGGTTCACAGGCCATATGTCCTGATTTCGCTTCCTGCACAACCACATAAACTCACACATGACATCCTCAACACACACTCACACACATGGTAATGACATTCACGCTCACACACACACACACACACACACACACGGACACACACATCTCAAACATATCACCCACAGGTCTCCAGAATACATCAGCAGATGGTGTGAGGGACATGGGGGAGTTTGACTCGGGAGCCAGATCGCTGAGTCTGCTGCGAGCGTTTCTCTCCGAGCTTTTCCATCGCAGCACATCCAAGTGAATTCAGGCTCTCAGGAGAAACTCTGGGTTTAATGCAGTTCTTCAGCAGTTTGCAATTATGTTCGTATATCTTTTAATAAACCAAAGAGCGAAGGAAAATCTGAAATTTAAAACATACTTGAGGAGAAAAGGCACTTTGAAATGTTGTCAATAAATGGATTTTACCTTGAATGAGCAAAGGGTTGAGTAGTTTAATACTCAAACTTTATCACTGGCCTGTACACACACACACACGGCTGTACACACACACACACACACACACACACACACACACTCAATAGCGTGCATTTCTTTATTTGTAAAGTGAACTAAAAATAAAGAAAATAACGGCATATATATGTCTATGCATGCAGTATATGAACCTAATCTACGAAGCTCTGTAGCAGCCAGATTTCAAAGAGACCATATAAAAGCCTAAATGTCCTTTTTCTGGTTTAACTCGTGGCCAAAAGCCTCCATCATTCAGATTCATAGCTCTCTTGGCATTTCTCTCACTTCCTCACTTCTTCCACTGCTCAACATTAGCACCGGCTCGGCCATCTGCGAGCGCTCGACAGCTCAGCCCCAGCTTTTCTGTCTTCTCTAAACAAAGATCAGCTTTTCTACAATTCCACCGGAGGCCGTCTTTATATAAGTCGTGTCTCTGTGCCGCTGTGTGTCCGCCGCCCGGCGTGTTGGTGGCGAGAGCTGCAGCCCCGGAGCAAATACACAAGCGGCAGATTCCCTGTTTCTCTCCACACAGCATTGTTGTGTCAGACCGGAGCACAAAGACACGGCCTTGTTTCAAACCCAGATGGTAAAATGCAAATGACTGTTGAACACGATTCAGACGATACAGAGCAAACCACCCAGACACTGATATCACTTCTCCTCTCTGCTGGATATCAAGTATCTATTAGACAACATGCAAACGATAGAATATGTAGTTTCTTTAAATAAATGTACAGAGATGATGTAGCAGCTGGATGTTATTATCACTGCCTAGAATCTAACTGACTCATCATTGGTGTCTAACTTTATCACAAACATCAGATGACTCCAGGACCTTTTAAAGCAGAAGTTAAGTTTGGGAGCAGAAGGGAGTTTCAGAGAAGACAGATGTTTGTTCATTATATAATTTTTTTTATTCCCAACCTCCTGAAAAACCTTTTAAAATCTGTTGCAGCTCCACACAGACTCTGAATCCTCCTCCTTTCAGCGTGAGGACTAGAGAATATCAATCTCACTTCTCCAGCTGTGTCTACGTGTTGCATGTTTACATCAGCATGTAAATGGAACATAATGGTTTAGTTCTCTCTCTCTCTCAGCCCTAATGGCCACGTCTGTACATTAGTGGTGGAAGCGTTGAGCTGATACTCCCGTGTTATTTACAATGGGTGCATAACAGCAGCATCGTCTCTACCACGATTACAGTAAACGATCTGTGAAACTCTGCAGTTATCTCTGCTATAATTCATATTCAACGCACAGTGTTTTAAAGGAAGCAGGAAGATCTCATGTGGAAGAGAAGTGCTGGAAAAAAAGGATCTTTGATTGATTTTCATTTCACATTTCATCTCTCACACTCATTTTAGAGTATGTGGGACTTTATTAGAGACTAAGTGTTAGAGACATAATATAACGTGGAACATATACAATCTGTCATACTGTATTTATAGCTAGATATTATTTAAAACCCTTGTTTTTGTGTTTCTGAGGAGTGGATCCACAGAAAACTAAAGAAAACACAAGAAAAGAGATTTAAAAGAGGTTTATTTTGGAGACTTTAAGACAAATTAAACAGATTAAAAATGTTTTTTAGGTATAAAGACAACTTTGACTTATCCAACCTTATGTTACTTTACTGTATGAGACGTTTCACCACAGAGGATTTCAACCACGTTTCCTTTAACTCCACAAGTCAACTCCTCCTGCAGAGCGTCGGTCATTAAGTCAACAAATGAGTCCAAGTGGAAGAGAGAGAGGGAGAAGAAAGGTAAAGAGTGCAGCGACCTCTGACCCCCAGTGAACACATGAGTGAGTGTTGGTGTGACTCCGTGTGACAGCGAGGGGGTTAACCAAAGAATGCATGAAGTCCGCTGGTACCTCGGGATAATTGAGCCATTTGTTGCAAGGTCACTGCAGAGCGAACCCTCCACCGCGGAAAAAAAGGAATAAAAAACCTTATCAGCAGCCTTGACCAGAGCGAGAGAGTCAGGTTCTATTCAGGAGACCTGCTGTGGTGGTTTCTACATCTCTGTCAGTGACGCAGAGCTGTGGCGAATATGTGATTTATTCATTTATACCTGTGGGTTAAATCGCTTGTTTTGGGCTGGTGTCTATTAAATGAATTCTGCGTTGTGTGTTCTAACTCACATTTGTACTCGGTCCACACACAACAACAGGAATATGTCCAAACCATTCAGCACAGGAGGGAGGATGACGTACAAGTGTTATTGTTTACAGCCCTTATCAATAACTAAAATCTTGTTTTTCTAAATTGACATCAGTGTCTTCTACTTGTACGGCTGCTCTTTGAGATATTTGTGTTCTTCCATTTCTATTAACCTTTTCTGGAAATCTTCCTGCTGTGTTCTCACATGGATTTACTCCGATCTTTTCTAGACATCTAACTGGACAAGGCCCAGAAAATGTGCGGATCAAATGATTTAAGGTGTTTGCGTTCTAACTTACAGCGTTTCTGGGAAATTACAGGAAATTTCTGAAAGCAGTTTTACTCATAATATCAATGCATCTGCTTTAGTCGCTTCTTTCAACAGCCCGACAAGGTACAACAATCTTACACAATTGTCGACTTCATACAAAAAACACACTCATTTACGTATCTTACGTAAATTACATATTTGTTGAAAAGCTAGTAAACATATACAGTTTCTTCTAAAACCCTGCTCCAATCCCTCCACCCAGTGTGGTTGAAACCAGTTTAGCAGTTTTTGCGTAGTCCTGCCAACAAACAGACAAAGTAAAACACACATGAAAACAGCTCAGTTGGTTAAATGACACTTGAAAAGTAAAATTTAGATGTTTCAGTTTCCCACTGAGTTAAAATCTGGTTAAAAACGTCCTGATCTCCTGTGATTCAGATATTTCCTGACCAGTCTTTTGTGCTTTCGCTCGGCCAGACCCTCCTTGTCTGAAGAGGAAGTGAAACCTTGCTCTAATTGACTTTATGACCACCGCAAACACAAATTGCAGCTGGAGCTGAGTGTGTGTCCTTTAAACAACCAGTGGTCGTAAAGAGAGCAGAGCCGAGCTCCTCTCCAAACACGGGAGGAAACGCTGAGTGGTGGTCGACAAACACCAGAACCAGGCAACAAACAAAAAGGAAAATCTTTCCTTTAATTTCACAGAATCACATTTAATGATTGGAAGGATTTTCTTCCATCATGAGCAGCCAGATTGCGTCTTTGAGGTTTGTGTTGTCGAGCAGAAAACTGGCTTTTATAGGGAAAGTCTGTATCTGTTTGTAATTACACATAAAACAACCAGTCCACGGATTCTGTTCATTTTGATGGAAAAATAAAACGGGGAAAAAACTTAGAAATGTTTATTTCATTTGCATTTATTCTTTTTAATCATATATTTTATGGTTTCTATAAACTACTCTGACATTGGAAATCTATTCCATATCTGCACAAAAAACATTTTTCGCAAGAATTGTCCCTTATCTCAAATACGATAATTAAGTGCACGATATGACTCTAATAATGATAAACGTTATGCACGATGTTAGATATTAATAAAATGGAGTCTTCGATCCGAGCTCTGCATTAATTTCGTCCGTATTTGTGCACGTCTTTTGAGAGTTTCCGGATTAAACGTAGCTGCAGTACCACTGGAAAACCTAGGGGGGGCAGTGTAGCCTGTTGCTCAAACGAGACAATTAAAGAAAACAAGAAAGAAATGTCAACAATGGTGGAACTTTGAGGAGGGACTTTGCGAGTGTGTGAGTTTTGCCTCTTTCTTAAGACGCACAGAATCACAACCACCGTCACCACCATGTTCGTTGTCGTCCGAAGCTCTCGACGCTGCACTGCCCCCTAGTGGTTTGTTTGCTTAGCAGCTGCGCCAACAGAAACGATGCACGGAACCACGAGAGCATGGTTACGATATTCAAAGTGGACGTATTCCTTTTCCTTTGCCAAGGTCAGATAACCCTAGCTTCAGACACATGTGTTCCTCCTCATGTCTGGAGTCCTCGGCTCCTGTGATGCCTGAAGGAAACATGATGACCTGTGTTGAAGAATGAAACTTCTGTATCCGTGTCGTGTCATCGCACCACACATAGGGAAAGCTGCCATTTCCATTTCACACGCTTTAACGGGTCGAACCTCCGGGCAAAAAAAGCGTTTGGAATAAAAACCCAGCTCCTGACACTGCAGCGAGGAACTGAGAGAAGAAGAGGAAACGTCTGATGCCTGCGACGTGTTCGCTGCTGGTAACACAACTGAAACACAACAGGAGGATATTTTTAAACTCGTACTTCTCGCTCACCTGCGTCGTCTCCTGCAGACGATTTGTCATTAATGATGCACCGGCTCCATTAACTTGTTTTACAGTGTTGACGGTTTGATTTGCACGTCCCAGATATTGAGAGATGACAAGAAACCGTGCGACTGTTGGTTTAGAATTAATAATTCACAGGGGTCATGAATTCACAATGAAAACTTGTTGTCGGAATCTGTCGTTATCTCGCAGCACACGAGCTGCTTGGAATAATTTGGTTTTGGTGCAACACACGGATGAAGACAAAGTATTTAATTTAAATTTACAGATTCGTAAAGGTTACATTACTATTTAGCAGCTTGTACCCATTTGTTACTTTACAGTTGAACCATTAGAATATTAGAAATTAAGTAGATCATAGGAGAAATTGAAAATAAATAGAAAAAGCTATTAACACTCTTTATTAAAACAGTTATTTGGCTACAAGCTGTTTTCAGACATGAAATCTGTCTGTATCGTATAAATTCTGCTGTGGAGATGTTTGACTTTGCATCACATCAACACCAGAGTCGTCTTTTATCACCAAAGATCTTGAACCTCGTGATTTCTTCGTCTGTGCCTTCTGCTCGCTCACTGGGAATTTCCCTGATTCTCTCACACTTCGTCGTAGTGACATCATCTTGTTCCCAGATATCTAACAACAGAGAAATTGTACAAAAAGTGCAAAATGAAAACCCACATTTTCATTCTCCTTTGAGGAAAAATCCTTTTTTAACCTGGGAAACAACAACTGTGCCTCTTACGTCCGTGAAGACTGATGAGAAGCGACATGATGAGCGATGACACCTGCAGGCAAACCGGTAGTTAAAGGATGTCAATGACTGAGGAAGACGAGGGTGAACCTTCGCTTTAATGCACTGCACACATTAGCTTGGGTGTTATGCTGTGTGCGCACAGACACACAAACACACACACACACACACACACACAGACTCTCTCCAGGGATATAAATATTTCAGAGAGTTGTTGTTAGTTCCAGTCTGCTGAGCTGGACGAGCCCAAAGCAAAAGGAGCAAAGCACCAGTTTGTCGAGAGGAGGGACAGGAGTTCATGACCCGTACCCACGATTTCAAACGAATAAAAGCAACGTGGCTGAATGATTCTGTTGTGTGCAGCTTCTCCAGGAAGAGCCCGGCCTGTAATGGTGGAAACATTAATATAAAGTTAACAGGCGCAGCTTTCTTTGATACTTTTTCTTTTCCTCTCTTCGGCTCAGATCTGCTCCGGTTTGACCTCTGGCTCTCATCAAATCAATTAGTCTCATGAAGACGCCAGATGCTGAGTCCGAGCGTCTCCATTGATCTGTTTCCAAAATATCTGAAAAATGAATATAGGAACTGTTTGATCCAGTTAGAACAACAAAAACATGCTAATTTAATCTTGTTTGTTCAAATCTTAAAACGTGGAGGTTCACCAGAGTCCCTCGTAAACAGGATGTTACATCTCACAGGTTTTATCTATAACACATCGGGATCCTGCGACTTCTCTTCTCCCAATGCAATTTTATTTATTTTGTACAAGATGTTATAAAAAAACAACAAACTGGATCATCAACTTCTGTATTTTCTGTTTAACCTTGTATTTAAAAGTTGAAAATTCAGTATGAAGGTGTCGTTTCTCTTGGCTATTTGGTAATAATGATAACGTAATAATAATATTCTTAGTCATTGAGTTCATTCTTTTGTTTATCTGTCTGTAACTTTCATATTTTAATTCACCCACTTTGCCACTGCAGCCTCACGACCGACCGGTGAAGAGCAAACAAACCACATCTACCAGAAGTGGGCGGAGACCAAAATGGAGTTGTTAATGTAGGAACTTTCTTTCTGTAGTTGTTATCTAAAGCAGAACGAGCGACTTTCATATGTTTTTTTAACCGATTTTGTTAGATTAATGACTCATTATATATATACATGCAGAATTTCAGCATTGACTTTTGTATAGCAAGGACCAATGAGACGTATATGAGACTGTCGGACACGTATATCTTCAAAGCAGCGAATCTCTCTATCTCTTGTGAACATTATTTTACCTGCACGTGCCTGTAATTAGGGAAAAACATCAGTTATTTGCGCAGAAATGTCGGAATTTAACAACACATCTGAAACAGCACAGTGTTTGCCCAACATACAAACTACTAATTTTTGTTTAAACTTTTTCCGCGGCCTCCAAGTCCGATCTGACCCAAACCACCATCACTATTATCAAAGAAAAGATCCAAACATCCAAAACCGACCTAAGCTTTCCTCCATTGACCTCAGATTTGTTTCACTTTGACCTTTGACTTCCATCAAATCAATTAGTCTCCGGCCTCGTGTAGTATCTTGATTCGAAACAGCTTCGGTAGAGAATCATTTAGAAAAGATCATCAACATTTCAGCCACTGAACATCTTGCCGAGTCATTCAGGCTCAAAGAGAATCAGTTCTGCCACCGTGTTGAAAGTGAGTGAAGTCTAATTTGTCTCAGAATTAATTTCAAAGAGTCGAGCGTTGACGTGCACAATTAGAAATAACACACACAATAATTTAACTGCAGTGGAACCATGCAGAACACATATTTAGGATCTTAGCAGTCGGCAGAAGATTGATGAACGTGAGATGAATGTTTCTGAGGATCAATCCGTCATTTTCATACAAATGATTGTACACTAATTGGAAAGGATTTAAACTCCCCTTGCAAAAAAACAACACAAAATTGTAATTTCTTATCCGTTTAGCAGACAAGTCATGTTTCTCCACTAAGATGAATTCCCAAACTTCCTGAAGTATTTATCACCACATCCCTCTGATCTGAGCGAAGCTGAGCCACGGAACACAACATAGTTTTCTACTTTCCGACGCCGTGCGGCTCGGCAGCCTCGGAACTGCCAAGTGCGCTCCCTCGTTTTCCGAGGGGTCACTCATCTGCATCTCGCATTCTGCCCATCAACTATTTGTGTGTAAAGCCTGAGGAAAATGAGCAGGGACGACTTGACGAATCTGACAGGGGGGGGAAAAAAGAGGAAAAATATGTATTTACTTCAAAAGGCTCCGGGCTCCAGCCGAGCGGATGTATTCTGTGATCGAGCCGTCATCTGTAAAACTGAACAAGGAACAAAAACACCTTTGTCTGAACGCTACCGCTTCAATAATGCACTAAATTACTGCAGTAACTTTTGTATTTTAATTTTCACGTAGTTTGTGATCTTTTGATTAAAGTGTAAACAAACACAGAAAACAGATTTTGATTCGAGGTGAACACTCACGAATGAATTCTGTGCCGCCACGAATCACTTGAATGAAATATGACTTTTATAAATAAACTGATGGATGCAGTAATCAGCTCTGACTGCTACTGAGGTGCAGATTTAACCAGTTTTGGGTTTTCAGCTTCACCCAATGCAACAGAACCTGATCATGCATCTGAACGACTCAGCAGTCGCACATACGTCCTCGTCTCTCACACACGAGGGACACACAATGAGAAGCTGCTGGAGTCCCGGCGTGGCTCCGTCCTGTGATTGTAAATTAGCGCTCACAGGCCGGGAGCCTCGGGTTCCTTGATTGCCAATTAGGTTTTTCCTCAGCTTCTGTTCCTTTGGCCGAGCGAAGTGCTGCTGCTGCTCCGGTTCTCACCTTCCGAATCCTCATCGTTCATTATCGCTCCTTCATTAGGGTTAGGGTGAAGTGAATTATCGACTTCGCTGGTTGTTGTGTTGAAGTCGTTATGATAAATGTGACGTTGTGTTTGTTCTGTAGAGACGTGAGCGGACATTTTGAGAGGCGGTGGCTGAATTTAGAGAAAAGCCCCCCCTCACATCGTGCTGGATCAAAAGAGTAGGACACGCACACTCATCTCTCTTATGTATGCACACACACACACACACACACACACACACACACACACACACACACTTTTAATCGTCCTTATGTGACCCCATATATGATTTGCTATTCGGATTTTTATTTGTTGAACAGATCAGAGCAGGAAAAGCACAGCAAAGATAAATAACATTATTTATGACTTCATCCCATTTGTATGATTCAACAGGACCGAGGTTAAATAAATATGAAAATATCTCTCGAAAGATTTGTATTTGGTCGAACTAAACTCCATCCTGAAGCGAGTACTTTATATTATTTTAACAATCTGATACTAGTACATTGTTATTTTAAAATAATACTTATATATTTCAATGTTTTTTTTTGGTATTTATATGAGGTACTTGTTATCTTTAATTATTTAATCATGACTTGAATTATAATTTTGACAGTTTTATAGCACATTTATTTTATTTATGCAACGTTTTCACATGGCTGCTTCTGTTTAGACAACATAAAAAACGTGTTATTCTCTTGTAGGATGAAAAAAGAGACTTAAGGGGAAAAGGGTATTCAAACGATCAAATTGTATTAATGATAGAACAGTGTGTACTTTAATTTTAGTGTCATTATGGTTTCTAAGATTACTTTCTTTTTGTCCTCTCATCTCATCTCAAAATATAAAAACCCAAATAACGGAAAACTTCTCCCAAACTCTCAGTGAACGTTACTAAGATTCCACCTCAAACATTTCAAAAACAACAACCACAGAACACAAACACAAATAGAACCGCCTCAGTGCCTTGAATACACCATAAAACTGCTAAATGTCAACCAATTAATTAAAGCCCCCTTCAGTTTCAGTCTCAGTCTCGGTCAAACATGCAAAACAACCACATTTACTGCCGTCCTGACTCGTTACTCGGCTGTGGAGCCGCCAGCCAAACTGCAAACGGCAGAAGAGAAACAAAAGAACTGAAGACGTGAACCCGTCCAACTCAATCTACCAAAGCAAAGCTGCTGTTCTCCGGCCAAAACCCGAATCTGCAGCCGTGCGTCATCGCATTCCTCGAAACAAGGTGGAGAATATTTATGAATATTGGAGGGAATAATCACGTGGACTCCCGCTGGTTCATCCTCCTGAGGACTTGAATCGGTCGGTGTTTAGTCGGCGCAGCGTCAAGAGAAATTGCTGTAATTATGTGAATTTGTGGCGAATGGATAAACACATCAAACCCAATGTGAAAACAGAGGAGTAAACAACAACATGTGTTTTTCTATGGGGAGGAGAGAGATTGTAATTTGGCTCCTGCGACAATGTTAACATGCTAATGTTCAGCATGTAAAGTTTGCTCTAATCACCATTTGGTTTTAGCATATAAGCATGTTATAACAGTTGCTAACATGCGACAATGTTAACATGCTAAAGTTCAGCATGTAATGTTTGCTATAATCACCATATAGTTTTAGCATATAAGCATGTTATAACAGTTGCTAACATCCGACAATGTTAACATGCTAAAGTTCAGCATGTAATGTTTGCTATAATCACCATATAGTTTTAGCATATAAGCATGTTATAACAGTTGCTAACATGCGACAATGTTAACATGCTAAAGTTCAGCATGTAATGTTTGCTGTAATCACCATTTTTTTTTAGCATATAAGCATGTTATAACAGTTGCTAACATGCGACAATGTTAACATGTTGAAGTTAAGGGTGTAAATTTCTATACTTTGATACTTTTACATTTGCAAATTTAAACGTTCTCTTTATTGATTTCTCTTATAGTTTTATATAGTTTTTTAAATGTCAGAGTCCTAATGCAAATTTGAGTTTTCTACTGCACAACGATGAGTCTAAATATATATTTTCTGAATGTCGCTGACTGTACTTGTTCATTAACACGAATATGTGGTGATGTAACGTTTTGTCCCTGTCGCCAACACTCATGTCATAAGAAGTTTTAATAATAAGTCTCTGTAGTAGAACTGTACTTGATTGACAGGTGCAGCTAATTACTGTTTCTGCTTTTTTTTTTTCTGTGATTATTTTAGTATATTAACATGCTAATAGTCGCTAACATGCGACAATGTTAACCTGTTGAAGTTTAGCGTGTACATTTCTATATTTTGATACTTTTACATTTGCAAATTTAAACGTTCTCTTTATTGATTTCTCTTATAGCTTTATATAGTTTTCCAAATGTCCCATAGCAAATATGTGTGTTTTCTCCAGTACAACGATGAGTCTGAATAAATATTTTCTTTAATGTCGCTGACTGTACTTGTTCATTAACACAAATATATCGCCAACACTCATGTCATAAGAAGTTTTAATAATGAGTCTCTGTAGTAGAACTGCACTTGATTGACAGGTGCAGCTAATTACTGTTTCTGCTCCGATTATACAGTTCTTATTCCTGAAAGGAGTCGGGTGGAAAACACGGACTGTAGTAAAGTGTGTACATTTATTAGCTGTTACTGTTAATCCAACAAATACCTTAATTAAGCACTAGTTAATTACCTGGACTAGAGGTGAACTACTGTCCCCGGTCACTTCATCTCCCCCCCGCCTTGCTCTTGCTTATTTGCCGAGGAGCAGGTATTTGCAGATGAAGTGAGCATCATGTGAGCTCAGTCAGTGCTTGTGATTAGTTTGGAGAGCGGCTCGATATATGGATTTGTTTATCTCTTTGGCTGCATCCACAGGGGGGACCCCCCCACCCCCACCCCCTCGCTCTGCTCTGCATGGTAACACCAACACAACCGATCACGCTTCAGCCACAACACAAACGAAAACAAACACCAACGTCTGCATGTTTTCCAGGAACCAGAAAACACACAAAAGCTCAATAGCACGAGTCCCCGGCGTGAGATTTATTGTTTTTAAAGCTCAGTGGGGAATCGATCGTTACAGGATTGACAGACGACAGCTGGTAATTATTTATGAAGGGAAATCTTTGTTTTTTCCCCCCAATTTGCAGGCGTCCTGCTGTTATAAAAGTTTATTTTTCTTTGTACAACACGGTGAGGATCCGACTGCTTAGTGTTGCTGTTTGATAAATCTAACAACAAATATTCCAACAGGGACTCACTAGTGTTTGTGTTTATGGGACTTTGAAAATTCATTTTTACTTCTCATTATATTACGGTTGGGATTTAAAGTTTCTCTGTGATGTTGAAGCTTTTAAATCACACAATATGGTTGTGTAGGTGTATCAACATCTCCACAACATGGGAACTTTGAAGTTTAAGGGTAATGTGAGAGTATGAAGATGATCCATCCATTAATCTATACATCCATTATATATACCCTGAAACTTTGAGGGATTACAGGGGGAGCTGGTGCCAATCCCAGCTGATTTGGGCGACCTGTCCAAGAGGCGGAGTCTATCTTGGACAGGCCGCCATTGTATTACTGTTGGGTTTAAAGTTTGTCTTTTTTAAACACAATACGGTTGTGTAGGTGTTATATCAACATCTTCACAACATGGGAAGTGTGAATTTTAAGGGTCAAGTGAGACTATGAAGATAATCCATCCATTACATATACTGGTGCCAATCCCAGCTGATTCGGGCGGCCTGTCCAAGAGGCGGAGTCGATCTTGAACAGGCCGCCAGCGTTTTGCAGTTCCAACATGAAGAGACAAACAACCTTTCAGACCTCCCACACAGACACAGGGAGAACATGAAAATGCCACAGACACCGACCAGGAGCCGTCATCCTTCATGCTGGAAGGCTGAAGGTTCTAACCACAGCAACACTGAGCCGCCTGTATGAGGATGAAGCTGCAGGGAACGGTTCTAGTGACGTGTTCAGCAGATTTGTCCTTTAGTCCTGTGAGGAACGTTGTCCCCCTTTCATAGAAATGTGCACCATGTGAGCTGATAATGAATCAAACAACCTCCTAAAGTTAGATTTTAAAACCAGCCAGAGTAAAATACACTAAAACTTTCATGTTGCAAACTTATGTGCAACTATTTGAGAAGCAGTAAACTTTTTGCTTTTCCAACTTGGCATCTCAGCTCCGGGTCATAATAAATAACTGCTCCTGGGTTTGAGTCGGCATTTTGCACATCGCTCCACCGAGAGTGAACCGGTCCCGGAGCCGTGGACGTCAGCGCGACCCACCTGACCCGCCCCCCCGGCTGCGTGAGTCGCAGTCTCACTTCTCACCGAGTCACTTCCACAGCCGCCTCGTCCATCACTGTCGTCTCGGCTCTCAGTCAGAAAATGTGCTCGCTCATGGAGTCGAACTGCAGTTTGTTGGTTTATCCGCCTGTCAGGATTTTAAATTGAGTTTTTGAAGAGTTTTGCATGGGCGGCTTTGCTCTGGTGCTTTCTCTCTGTCTTTCTGTCTCTAAGAGTTTAGTAAAGACCCACTGTCCCACCAGAAGAATCTGAGACCTGCACCCATTGGACGGCACTAGCTGTCAATCACTTGGTATCCAGGAGTACGTCCCATTAGTATACCCATAACAACATTATTACATTAATACTTAATAATCTCTGGTTTGACTCCCACTGTTTTGATCTAAACTAAAAGTCTCATGATTGAATATTTCACGTTAGGACGTTATCGTGGCGACTCAATCTGTCATAAACCACCACCATCTCCATGTTAGCCTCTGGGACATGAAGTCAAAGTCAACTTTAAATACATTCTCCCCAAAGATGGCTTCTGTCATTATACATTGCTCTTGCCCCTTTAATGTAGATTCAAGTGTTTCTGTTCAGTTTGGTTTGAAATCGTTATGAAACATCATAATTGACAGATGAGTACGTACGAGTGAATTCATGTACGACCCATTAGTACTTATATACCCATAACAACATTATTACATGAATACTTAATTATATCTGGTTTGATTCTGGCCGTTTTGATCTAAACTACAAGTATCATGATCGAATCTTTCACATTAGGACGTTATCGTGGCGTCTAAATCTGTCATAAACCAACAACAACTCCATGTTAGCCTCTGGGACATGAAGTCAACGTAAACTTTAAATAAATTTCCCCAAGGATGGCTTCTTTTTATTATACATAGATCTTGCTAATGTATTGTAGATTCAAGTGTTTTTGTGTAGAATTTGGTTTGAAATAGTTCTGAAACATCATGATTGACACATGAGACTGACAAGCGATTGGTCACGCATGTGAGTGGGCGGAACCTCGATACCTCAGGTCCACTCCATGATCACTGCTGCTCAGACTCTGATGCAGAAAGAGCAGGAGCAGTGGCACAGATATCTAGTATCGTTCAACTTAATTTGGGGATTAAGATGAGATGTCGTCCATCTTTATTTACAGTCAAAGGATGACACACACACACACACACACACAAACAAACACACACACACGTAACCAAAACCAGTCATGCAGTGTCACTGGTTGTTTTCATGCGAGCTGAGGCATCATCAGCTGATAACAAACCATCAGCTGTTATATCGTTGTGCAGCGAGCCCTCAAAGAAAAGGTCCCTGAGGGAATTCCCCAGGGGCCGTTAAATATGTTCCAGCATCAGCACCCTCCAGTTAAACCATCATGGACGTGACAGCCCCATGTGCATCCCTGCTGGAGGGGGGGTGGGAGACAGGAACATTCCCCAAATCACTGTTTTTCAATCAAATTGCTGTATTTTAATTTAAAATGTAAGAAAATATGTTTTTGTTTGCAGCTGTGGCTGAAGCACAAATGTTGTTTAGCTGCAGGGGCGAGTGTTATCGCTGCAGAATAATCTGAGTAATAAAAACAGACCTGACAGAGCCAGCAACAACAGGTTTATCTGTTTATTTATTTATCCTGATTATATTTCCTACGTCAAAATAAATCCGCCGCCACGGACTTTACTCAGAGATTGGCAAATAAAAAAAAAACACCTCCTGAAATTAGAGCGGAAAGTAAAACCTAATTCTAGAAAACACACACACCTGCCTGCTGCTCGCTGACATCCACAACATCTGGTGCGTCAGCTGCGAGGTTGAAAAACACATCTCAGATAACAGCTGGACCTCGGCAGCAACAGCCAGGTGATGTTTTCATTTCAGATTAATACGGCGTGCAGTTATTTTCCAGTGGAACCATAAATAAACACAAATAACCGAGTATAGATTGTGTATTTGTATAAATATTCAGGGATGCGAGTATTGTAAACAGACAAACATATTCTGCAGATGCTGTGGATTAGACCTCCAGGCTTTGTTGATGCTGAGTTTAATAATTTATTTGATTATTAAAAGTCATTGAGAGTGTGGAGGGACAAGGACAGAAGAAAAAAAGAGTCAAGATGTAGAGTTTTGAGACTAATACCATATTTCTATCAACACATTATATTTTATTTCACCAGCATAATCCAGTCGGTATCAATGCGGCTCTCTGGGGAGTCTGGGCACTTGCAGAATGTTAAAAAACAAACATTAAAATTTGTTGATGAATTTATACTCTAGGTTTTGTCTGGGGAAAATAAAACTATCTTTCACATATGATTTTAGGTTATAAACACAACTAAAGATTAAAGTATTGAACTTTGGACTTTCCTCTCTTTTTTTAAACAACAAGATTCAATTGGAAAATACAGTCTTAGTCACAGGTGTTCATTTTGGATGTACATATATCTCATATAATTTTGTATAATGAATCAAATCAAATCTCGTATTTTATACATCATATATAATATGTTCTTATCATTTAATGTATATCATATAATATATCATATGTAATAAGTAATATATATATATATCTTATATTGTATATTATACATCACATAACATGTATCATATAATATATCATTTATCTTAACATCTCATACATCATATATCATATTTTGTATATCTCATCTCATATTGTTTATACCTGAACAGTTTGTTAATACAACTTTTTACAGTTTTTTTAAAAACATCTTATGTTATATATACGTTATTAACCTGTAACTAATGGCCACAAGGAGCTGGAACTCCAACTCCCATAAGTCGTTGCGCGGCTGAATGCTGTGTGTGTGTGTGCGTGGAGAGAGATGCGGAGTGTGTTGGAGGCGGAGTGTGTTTGTGTGTGTGTGTGTGTGTCTGTGAGAGTGTGTGTGTGTGCAGCAGGAGGAGCCGCCGACACAAACCAGTGATTCAAAGGGAAGACGTCGCTCTCTCGCTGGGTTCGGAGCGTTGGATCGCAGCGGAGCAGGAAACCACCGGCTCATCTGCAGGGACTCGAACCACCGACACTGCACCACCGACCCGCAGCGGAGCCACAGACCTGCAGGAAGCCAGCGAGGAGCAGCGAGGAGGTGAGAGGAGAACCCGGGAGAAGAACCCGAGAGGAGAACCCGAGAGGAGAACCCGACAGAGACGTTTTCAAAACTGGGGCGACCACACTGGAACGGGCGGTGCGATTGAAGTTTACAGTTGTGTTACATTGTAGCGACTCGGTTCCGTTTGATCTCCGGCGGCTTCTCCCCCCCGGACACACTGCTGGTGAACACGGTTGTGTTTGTTAAAGCCCCCCCCCCCCCCAGAGGTGCGAGTTGTTCCCCATGTGAAATGGGTGAGGTTAGTCCGCTCATACAAAAGACTTGTGCTGCCTTTCTCAGTCAACTGGAGACACACACACACACACAAACACACACACACACACACCCATAGACACACACACTGTATATTTACATCCATGCACGTTCTATTCTGCAGAGTTTTGTTGTTTTGTAGACAGGTGGGTGCAGATCTATAGAAGCTCGTGCTATGTGGCAGCATTACAAACTACCCAATAAGACTGATGACTGTGTGTGTGTTTGTGTGTGTGTGTGTGTCTGGGCTGAGGCATATTTGCATTTTGCTCCACAAGCAGCAGGAGACAGTGATGAAGGGGCCACAATGAAAACTGCATTTTTTTCATAGAAGAGCCGTAAATCAGATTTGAAGGAGCCTGCATGTGACTCCCGGTGAAGATCCACAGTCCTGATCACCGACCATCACGTGTCTGTGGTAAACTCCTGCCACCTTGTTAAAGGGTTTGTGTTAAAAAAAAAACCGTTCCAGAGGTGGGGTCACCTTCCACTTCCACTTCCTCCCATGTGAGCGAGAGACCCCTGCGAGTGCAGGAAAAGAGGGACCCCCCTCCTTGCATTTGGACTTTCCTTTTTTTCTCGTTTCCCTGCTGGAGTCCAGGACGGATGTGCACTGTTTTGGGATTTAAAGCCACATAGGAAGGAAGGGGGTGGGGGGTGGGGGGGGGAAACTGAACCGAACCCTTTGCCAAAGAGTTTAGTTGCAGCTGAACAATCCTCTCGCCCACCTCGGGGTCGCTGCAGGAGAAGCGTTCAACCCCGTCTCTGCAGTTTGTGCATCACAATAAATCACGTCGGCCCGGCTGCAGCTTACACGGGGATTTGTTTTTCGAAAGGCTTACTAATGTCTCCTCGTGTGGTTGTTTGGTGTTTTTCCCCCGGTTCAGACAATGTCAATCATGCATTAACAAACATCCCGTGGACTAATTAAAGCTGCGGTTCGTGCATTAGCATTAAGCTCCTAAAAACTTGCATGGGAGTTCTGTCCCCATTCTAAAGCCTTTTGTCTCTGTGTCTGTGTTTTCCAGGGGAAGAGCCAGGCCGAGCATGTTATTGGAGAAAATGACTCGGCACTGGCAGTCGCCTTCCGTGCTCGTGTAATGGAAACACGCTCCGGTCGCCCTCGCTAGCTATCTGAAATGCATCGGCGGAAATACATCAGCAGCTCCCATGGCTAATTGTATCAAGCGGTGGCGGCTGGAGTTTGCCAGCGGATGCACTCAAGAGCCGGGTGCCCTGCCATGCCCAGCGCCATGCTAAGGCAACACGCTCACAATAACAAGGAGCACTCGGTCCAACCAGTGGGAAAGCTGTGGAAAAAGTTGGTGGAAAATCTATGGTTTGAGCCTCAATTTTGATTTCCCTCCTTTTATTTTTTTATTTTTTTTAATTTGACCTAGATATTCCTCCGCTGCTTTCACCGCCATCTGCTGCAGCTCGCCCCCTTCTCTCTCTCTCTCCTCTCTCCTCTCGAGTTGCTTTCACTCCGGCTCCTTCCCGTTGAATCCACGGGACGGTGAAGTGCAACCTGCTTTCTGAGAGAGAGGGAAACGGTTTTTCAAGCCCCGGCAAAAAATGGATTTCCGAATTTACAGCTGGCCCTCGCTGGAGTTGAACATGTGAGGGGGGGGGGGGAATGGAGGGACCCCTATGAAGAGGAGGAATAGCTGGAACAGCAGCGCAAGATCACAATGGCCCAAACCAGTTTGCTGCAGGGGAAGCGCTTTTACTGCCGGGAGTGGGTCTTCCACAAGATCCAGCACTGCCTCCAGGAGAAAACCAACACTCTCACCGGAGTGACCAGCACTCCCAGCAAGCAGCAGCAGCAGCAGCAGCCGGCGGCGGCGGCGCCCAGCGGGGGTGCGTCCACTCCCGGTAGCCTCACAGCGGGGTCTGCGAAGTCAGGTAGCTCCTGGGGGGTGCTGCTGGTGGGAGGGCCGGGCAGCGGGAAGACGGCGCTGTGCACGGAGCTGCTGTGGCCCGCGTCCGCCCAGGGGAACCACCGCGGCATGCACCAGCAGAGCCTGGCGTTCCACTTCTGCCGGGCGGACGACTCGGACACGCTGTGCGTCGGCGGCTTCGTCCGCGGCCTGGTGGCGCAGATCTGCCGCGGCGGGCGGCTGCCGGGCTACGAGGAGAAGGTTCGAGACCCGGCGGTGCAGAGCTGCCTGCAGCCGGGGGAGTGTGAGAGGAACCCCACCGAGGCCTTCAAGAGGTGAGGACTCCATCACACTGCTCTTCTTCCTCTTCACCCTCCTCTTCCTCTTCACCCTCCTATTCCTCTTTATCCTCCTCTTCCTGTTTACCCTCCTCTTCCTCTTCACCCTCCTCTTCCTGTTTACCCTCCTCTTCCTCTTAACCTTCCTCTTCCTGTTTACCCTCCTCCTTCTCTTCACCCTCCTCTTCCTGTTCACCCTCCTCTTCCTGTTTACCTTCCTCTTCACCCTTCTCTTCCTCTTCACCCTCCTCTTCCTGTTTACCCTCCTCTTCCTCTTCACCCTCCTATTCCTCTTCACCCTCCTCATCCTCTTTATCCTCCTCTTCCTCTTTATCCTTCTCTTCCTGTTTACCTTCCACTTTCTCTTCCTCTCTACCTTCTTCTTAACCTTCCTCTTCCTCTTCACCCTCCTCGTCCTCTTTATCCTCCTCTTCCTGTTTACCTTCCTCTTCCAATTGACCCTCCTCATCCTCTTTATCCTCCCCTTCCACTCTACCCTCCTTTTCCTGGTTACCTTCCTCTTCCTATTTACCTTTCTCTTCCTCTTCACCCTCCTCTTCCTGTTTACCCTCCTCTTCCTGTTTACCCTCCTCTTCCTGTTTACCTTCCTCCTCCTGTTTACCCTCCTCTTCTTGTTTACCTTCCTCTTCCTGTTTACCTTCCTCTTCCTCCTCTCTACCTTCTTCTTAACCTTCCTCTTCCGATTTACCCTCCTCATCCTCTTTATCCTCCTCTTCCTGTTTACCCTACTCTTCCTGTTTACCTTCCTCTTCCTCTTCACCCTCCTCTTCCTGTTTACCTTCCTCTTTCCCCTCCTCTCTACCTTCTTCTTAACCTTCCTCTTCCTGTTTACCCTCCTCTTCCTCTTCACCCTCCTCTTCCTCTTCACCCTCCTCTTCCTGTTTACCTTCCTCTTTCCCTTCCTCTCTACCGTCTTCTTAACCTTCCTCTTTCTATTTACCCTCCTCTACCTCTTTATCCTCCTCTTCCACTCTACCCTCCTATTCCTGTTTACCCTCCTCTTCCTGTTTACCTTCCTCTTTCTCTTCCTCTCTACCTTCTTCTTAACCTTCCACTTCCTATTTACCCTCCTCCTCCTCTTTACCCTCCTCTTCCTGTTTACCTCCCTACTTCTCTTCCTCTCTACCTTCTTATTAACCTTCCTCTTCCTATTCACCCTCCTCATCTTCTTTACCCTCCTCTTCCTGTTTACCTCCCTCCTTCTCTTCCTCTCTACCTTCTTATTAACCTTCCTCTTCCAATTCACCCTCCTCATCTTCTTTATCCTCTTCTTCCACTCTACCTTCCTCTTCCTCTTGACCTTTCATGTACACTTAACATTCCTCTACCCCTTCATCCACCTCCTCCTCTTTTGTCTTTCTCTTTACTCTCCTCTTCCTCTTTACCTTCCTCGTCCTCCTTGTTACAGCGGAGGAAGAAGTCGACTGAAGTTATTGCTGACAATTAGTTGATTGACAGGAAAGGGATTTGTCAATGATCAGTTATCAATCAACAAAATGCGTTAGCGTGCAGCTTCCTGCTCCCTCACTTTCTGGATTAGCTAAATGATAAATGCTCTGTATTTATAAAGATCTTTTTCTAGTCTTGATGAAACTCAAAGCTCTTTACAGAACAGTTTTACATTTAGACACAGTCATACAGTGCATCTATGTGCAGCACTTTTCTCTATGAGAAGGGCAACTCAGATCTTATGTCCTAAATCTAACATTTTACGCTATTTTTATCTATTTGCTAACATTTTATAGTGATACATTTGCAAAAATCATCAGATTTATGGTCACTGTCTGGATTAGCTTAATGCTAAATGCTCTGTATTTATGGAGATCTTTACTCGTCTTGATTAAACTCAAAGCAGTTTTACATTCACACACAGTCATACACTGCATCTATGTCTATTTCATGCTGATAGATTTGCAAAAATCATCAGATTTATGGTTAAAAGCAACAATTGCCTTTTGCAGCAGGTCATGAAATCATCTGGTTTGTTGATACATTTGAAGAAACTCTGTTTATCCCGTTGCTCTGTGCAACACAAGCTGGTTTTAAAGAATGAAACCTTGCAGCTCCTCTCAGGCAGCTGGTGATCGGCTCTGTCAGCTCCAGGTATTGTTGGAAATCCAAGAATTTGCTTTGGCCTGAAATGTAAAATGCAAAGCCAGCCCCTCCCCCCCTCTCTCTCTCTTCCCTCTCCACCTCCTGACCCTGATGCACCCCCTCCCCTTTTCATTTTACTGCCGCTCACACTCAGCACATAGCTCCGCCTCAGCAGCCTCTCCACTCATTCCATGTCATGGTTTTGTTGGTTTTCCCCCCTGGTGGGACACGCTGGGTGGGACTGTCCCTCCCTGGGTTCCTCATTCACGAAAGGTCAGATATTTTTAAGTCAGTGCCGAGCTCAGGTGGCCGAGGACTCGTGAGTGAGGAGCGTTGAACCTCGACCGGTTGACTCAGGTCGCCGGGTGACCTGAAGCGAGGATGTGAAACTGAAGTACAGTGGGCCTGCGGACTTCCAGCGCCGTGCCCGGACATGTAACGTGATCGAGACTGTTATTGTAGACGCAGGCTTAAAGGGGGGGGCTGCACGTGAGCCGGTGTGTGTGCATGAGGGTTAGTTGCAGGACTTGTCTTCACAGTTTAGGTCAGGCAGTCTGTGCAACACAGGCTGGAATGCAGCACTGAACACACACACACACACAGACTCACACACTCACACACACTCTCTCACACACACACACTCACGTTTCTTGTCTGGCCATCTGGTGACGCTTATTGCACCATCTCCACATCACACACCGGGCAGGGAGGAGGAGGAGAAGGAGAAGTAGGTCAAACGTTCAGCAAGGTAAATCATTTTTTTAAATGCTCACCAGAGTCAACAGCTCAACCTGCGCTCCTCTTTTCTTTTTTTCTGAAACACACTTGTTCTCAAGGAAGCGAGCGCTCCTCTTGTCATCTGCTGGTGATCACGTGGTCGGTACGGGCGACTCTGACTTCAGTTTGACCCTCTCCGATGAAAGGCAGGTTATCGTGGGGACGTAAACAATCGAGCGGGTCCCAGCGGAGACGGACTCCTCACTTCAGCTCTGCTCTGTGTCCCGCTGCGTGTCCAGGGTCTCGCCGCCTGAGACGATCGCATGAGCTCGAAGCTTGCAATTGAGTCCTAGGGCCATGAATTTGTCGTTTTGTTTGCGAGGCACAAAAGCAGTTGTGCAAACGCCTTATCGCCATCTCAGGTGTAGAAGCATCCCAGCGGCTGTGGAACACGGATAATCTTAACGGCTCCGCTGCCGTTCTAGATGCTATCTGGTTTCAGGAAGTCCAGATTGTCGACTGTATCTGGCAGTGACTTGAGAAAAATGAGAAGAGATGGATGCGTGTCAAGGTTCGCTATTATTCTAACACTAATTTAAATCAAGAATAAAGAGTAAAAGAGAGCTGCATGCTTTATTTTGATTGGACAGACTGTACTTGACTCAGATAGTAGTTCAAAAAAGTTTCATTTACTTTAAAGCAACACTACGCAACTTTGTACAGCGCCCTCTGCTGCCACACGTGAAGATTGATTCACTCAATTAGTTTAAGTCCAGGGCTGTGTTCGAAACCACCCAATCCCTAACCCCCACTTTACTAACCAGTGTCTATGTAGAGGACTATAAAGTGAGCTCATCGGCTAAAGAACAAAACGCCTTCAGACACGTCTTGGCTCATTTTCTCTGTGCAGGTAATTACGTCATTGTCGCAGGATTAAGACAAACAACAACAACAACAGTGTCGCCTGCCCAAAGATCTGCAGTAGCTTTTAAATTTGACACTTTTAGGTAAACAACATGTTGAATGAATGTGTTTAAACGTAGAAATACACTTGTTTGTGCTGTGATGAGCTGCTCTGCTCGTATTTATAAGACGGCTCAGTCTGTTCCTGTTGCTCTCTCTCCTCTCGTCTCTCTGCCGCAAGCACAATGCATGATGGGAACTGCTGCTCGCTTAGTGACCATCGGTTGTGCTTTTCACGTTGCATTGTGGGAAACAAAGAGTGCGCTATATATGGCACACAAAATTAACTCCAACATTCATACAGCACTGCAAAAAATGTCAAACTCACTATGGACACAGCCCATGATTGTGTTGAGAGGAGCTCTGGCTGTGGATATTACCCATGATCCTCGGCTTCCTGAACCAGAAGAGCGGCCGCTGGAGCAAACACACAGAACCTTGTTCACAATTATTCAGATAAACACGGGTTCTTCACGACTTCCAAGACTTTTTAAACTCAGCGACTGTACTCACATGCTATTTTAAAGTCTCTCTGACACAGATGTTTTAATCCCCCACCCCCGAGAAAAACCCCCAGCCCTCTTCCAGCTGTGATTTGAAAGGTTCGCTGCTGGCTGAATGCGTGAGGCCCTGCCAAATTCTTTAGCCTGGTCAAAGACAAACAGCTCTGTTTGTTGATAGTAATCAGTCGTGTGTTAATGCATTGAAACTGGTTCAGACACGGGTTTTACGTCCACGCTGTGAAACCCGATCCTGTGTGCGTCTGCAGCCACAGATAAACACACTGTCTACATTTAAAATCTTGTTTGGACATTTTATTGCTGCATTTGTTTCACCTCAGTTGTGTTTTTATCACCGTGTAGCATTGTAAATTAAAACAACTATATGAAATCTAACATCAGAAGTCATCAGCAAAAGTGTAAATTTGAGTAAAAGTACTTATTAAAAGACAGATGTACTCAGTGCTGTAGTTTAGAAGCTTGAGTAAGTTACTTAATTTAATTATTGTATAGTTTGTGTGGGAAAAATGCAACATATTTGACAACTTATGACAATTTATCTGCACAATATGGATTTGTAAACGTCAAAAAGTTATATAGTAGTGTCAGTAGTAGCACTAGTATCTGTAGTAGTAATGTAGTAACTTTAAATAGTGTATATCGTCCCGTTTATCATATATTATGTAACTTAACTACTTGTCGTAAAGCAATGATATAATTTAGTATAATATAGTAACTGTGTCTCTGAACTTCTATTAAATCCTTTCCAGTCACATTCTAATTTATTTCAATGTAAAATATTTAAAGTTCAACTCATGAAATCCATATTCGTAGTGTGAGCATAACTTTATATCTGGAAACGTGGTTGTGGGGCTGAGCTGTGAAATATAATCATTTATTGGTTTTCAGCAGAATCATATTTGAAGGAATAAAATGTTTTTCTTCAAAAGAGGAATTTCTCTGCACATGCAGAATTTGACGTCCTGTAATAAATCTCGACGCAACACATTTATTTGATCATTTTATGGAATAAATCAACATCTGAAACTGTACTTATCCTGATATTGATATCTCTCATTTATCACCGAGCCTTCACCAGACTCCCTTTCCGTTTCATCTTCCACTGAAAGTCATGTGATGCATTAGTCGGGACAGATTCCCGCCAGCAAAGGTCACGAGCCCCGGTTCTGCAGATAAAAGCCAGCTTCACCTTTCAGTTTAACTTTCGTCTTCCGCGGCGAAGCAGGAACCGACGTCTCGTTCAAACGATGAAACGCCGTGCGTCGCCTCGGCTGCTCACACGGGTCAGACTCATCGCCATCGCTGCTATCTCACAGCGTTGGGACTTGGAGGGCGTCGTCAAGGATTTCATTTCCAGACAAAGCACATTCCTCTGTGTCATGAGCCTTATCAAAGGCCACTGCCGTGTTGTGACTGGGTCCAGAATGAATCTGTGAGTTTTGAAACGAGCAGTCAGCCGCCCGTGTCGTCCAGCGTGCTTTACTTTCTCCCTTCAGGACAAAAGAGCGAGCTTCAAACAGGTGGAATTAACTCAGTCATGTGGGTCAAACTAAAGGCTACAGGGTTTGTTTTTTTTTGTGCTGATGGGACAAAGCTGCCTTTTTAGTGGAGGTGTGACTTTTTGTGGATCTGCCGTCGGGCCGTTCGCCACCGAGCAGCACGAGACAAGTTTCTATTTCCTCTGTAAAGGGCACAGACTTCACATGTGATGAATGACCAAGGCTTGAGTTTGAAAAGTTCCTCTGCAGCGTTTTTATTCCCTCAGTGAGCACGAGGGAGAAATAGATTATTAAAAATGCTAATTTTCCTGCAGCTACATCAAAAGTTTCTTTAAGTTTGTTCGTCACTTTGTTCCAAACTACTGTTGATAATTCAGATAGATAATTGAAGCAAAAGTACAATTTAGATCTTGTCTTGTTTTAATAATGATAAATGTATATTTATAGCGCCTTTGTTAAAACTCCAAACAGTTAAAAGTAAATCACACATCTGTGAATATAAATATCGGCTTCTTCTAAGTTGTTATCGGCTCGCTGCAAACTTTTAGAACCACTTTTTGACTTTTAGTTGTTTTCATTGCTGTTTGTCTTTTAGCAGGATTGCACAAAATCTACTCAACCGATTTTTTGTGAGAAGTCAGTGGAAGATTTGGAGCAGATTCCCAGAATGAACACATTAGTTTTTCAATCACTTTCTTCAACATAAGTTTTTTTGCACTGAATTTCCAGGGAATCATTTTGCATCTTGATGAAAAACGGGACATTTATGTGACTGATATCTGAGTTTGAGCCATTTGCTGCAGCTTGATTAGATTTAATGATACAGTTGGGTTTTCGGTTTGAGCTACATTCTCTTTCGCTCTTGTAATGTAGGAAACTGTGAGGTGTGGAGATATAAATATAACGAAGATGTTTACAGCGGTGACGTGATCTCATGTTGACCTAAGTGAGAGAAACCCTGTAATAATGTGACGTAAGTGAAAACACTTCTTTCACCGACGTGCCTGTTGCTCTCGTTTGGACGCATTTCAGTCTGAAGTGAAACCAACCACGACTTTATTTTATATGATGATGACGGAGCCCTATAGTCCCCCCCCCCCCCCACATCTCATTGTGTTGACTCTTTAACTGTTGCACTTCGGGCAGCTCTTCTTATTGGGGTTAAGAGACGCTGAAGGAAAGTGGCCCCGGTGCCTCTTCATGTGGTGCACGGCTGTGGAAAAACCTGCAGCAGATCAGAGCCACATTTTACCGAAAAGCGCACACACACACACACACACACACACACACACACACACAAAAAAAGCCTCAGCGTGACGCATCGACTCCAGTTGAGCAGATGAGGAGAAACAGCGGCGCTGGTGCGACTGCAACGATGACTCAGCAATCTGAGGTCAGCCTCTGTCTCCACACCACTGGCGGCTCCTGTGTGTGTACGTGTGTGTGGGTGTGTGTGTGTTTGTGTTTGTGTGGATGTGTCGTCGTGCCGGTGTGGGCATGTATAACTCATTCATATTAATTCTATCGCACTCAATAAATTAACTCGTAAAAAGTGTGATGCTCACGCTCGTATATATATTGGCTCATAAACTTAAGATTCATTCACGAGGATAAAAGAACAGTTGCATCTTTATTTCCAATCAAAAGTTCCGTCTTTTTAAACATGGAGCTTCTAAAAATGTGCATTATATGTTCCCGGGGTCAAAGGTCAAGTGTTCACGTTGCTTATGTTGTCAAACCAACAGCTCATAACCTGAAGATACTTGATTCACACCGAAATAAAACAGATAAAAGCAGCAAATCCAAATGTTTTGGAAGCTTTGAACTGTGAGTGTTTGCTTCAGTGATTTCCTTCATGGTTAAAGCCCCCCCGACAACCGTCTCATCAATATTAAATGTTCATCAACAAACAAGCAGCTTATCTGCGTCATCAGCGCGGTGAAGCTTCGGTTTCATCAGATCCTGTCGTCCGTGTCGGCAACACAAGTAAATAAACTTCACTACCGCCGACACTTCTTGATTCGAATCGTCCTGAATTCTGATTGGTGGATTTAAATATGCAGCGTCACCATTTTCCAACTGTGTCTGCCGATTTGAAATCGCCATATTTCACATACACATATTGAGTTTGTCTTTATACATTTACTATAAACTGCTCATATTAAACACAGGTATATAGTTGAAGGGAACATTTGTTACCTCACAAAATCCAGATATTAGCACTCTACACACAAAGCAAATCTCACAATGTGTATATCCTCACCTTTCTGTGAGTATTTTAGCGAATCTAAATGTATTTGATTTGTCACATGTCTTGAAATCAGTGATATCATTTAAAACATATATGCCAACGTCTCATCCGGCTCTGAAGGAAAAGGAACAGAAGTCCCACCCGTCTTAAAAGTTTAAACGCCTTTGTTGCATCAGGTCCTAATGGGTTTAATCCAATCTGATCCAAAAGTTAATGAGTCCTTCATGTTTCCACCAAGTTACAAGAAAGATGGAACGGCAATGAAAACAACCTCCTTGGCAAAGGTAAAAATAGAAATGTGTCCCGCTCTATTTTTGGCAAAAAATGTAGAGAGCTTATTGGAAATAAAACATGTTTTCAGTTCCTTAATATTTTTTCCAAATATTAAGATTATCGTGTGATGATGATCGGTTTCCTCAGCAGCAGATTGTTGATCTTTCTGGTGCCAGAGCGCTCACACAGCTGCCCTTTGTTTCCAGAAGCTTTTTCAGATGGGACGAAGCCTCGAGTGTGTTTTCAGAATCCTGCACTCGGCTCGGCTGGCTCTGGACGTCCTGCAGGGTTTTACACGTTTAGAGAAACCTGGCGAGAGGTGTGTGTGTGTGTGTGTGTGTGTGTGTGTGTGTGTGTGTGTGTTTACACCTTGAGACAAACAGACGGCGTGTGTCCGTGCCGCGGAGCGTTTTGGAGGCAAACCCCCGGCGAGAGAGCGTCGGCAGGGAGGGACGAGCAAGCGAGGGAGGGAAGGAGGGAGGGAGGAGGGATGGGGGTTGAGAAGGAGGAAATTTCAGATTCCTTTGACAGTATTGGATGGCGGGCCAGGAATGCACACCTCGTCCGGGTTGGGAAGAGCTTCGGGGATTTGGAATAGTGATCTGAGGCATGTGTGCTGGCTCCAAGACACGTCCGCCTGTTTACACTTGTGCAAATCGTTAATGGGCCGAGTTACGGAAGTAAACAAGTGTTTGAATTTGAACGTTTTCATTCAAATTCTGTAAATAAAGCTGTTTTCAGACTTGAGCTCCTTAGTACTGGAGGCAGGAGGCAGGACAAGAACTATACATTTCCTTTTACATATTAACGTCCTCTTCTACGTCAGTTAATCACAGTTTAATAAAATGTTTGGTGGCACAGTAAAAGGGGGGGGGCAAGAGTTCAGATGGTCAATTCTCCCAGAATTCCTAAAAACAATGTGATCTCTGTGTGTGTCCAGTCCCATGATGATGATGATGATGATTATTGGAATCAAAAACATCATAAGACTTAATCTTTATCTCAACGATCACCAGTTATCAGTTTAGATTCGTCAGTTTAGGGGAATTATGAAGTTATGAGTCAATTATGAGGAACCACTTTGGGCTGGTTTTAGTTTCTTGGTGTGTGTGTGTGTGTGTGTGAATCCCCCCCCCCCCCGACCATCTCCAGTCCCTGGGACAGCTGGAGGCACTCGGCTGCTCTGGAGTCAGCTCGGGATTGATTCTGCAAATCCATTAAGCCAAGATCAAGTTCTTGCATCGTCCGAGCGTTTAAAGAACGGCAGAAACAAGCACTTTTTAAATACTTAGAGAACGGTTCATAAGTGATCGGTTTCTGTGCTGGTGTGAGATGGCAGTTTATGAGGTGATCTGCGTACAACATGCTTTGGAGTTTCAGCTTCTCAGACAGTAGGCTTGGATTTGTGGATTCAGTTAAGCTATCTCTCTGTTTTCATATATTATGACTCTTCTCTGTGTCCATACATTGATTTGTTAGAGGCCACAACCTCAATATCAACACTGATCATTACGTAATGATTGATGCTTTGCTCAAATTAGAAAATCTGTCTTCATAGCTCGCTCTCTTCTCCTCTATCTGGTCCTCTGACACACACACAGAGACACACAAACACACAAACAGTGACACATCTGCAAACTCAAACTGGGTAAAACAACACAATCTGGTCTTCGCACAAACACGAATGACGTCAGTGATCATTTGCATATGGAGCAGTAGAGTCATATCCAATCACACGTGGTCATAGAAGACACATCCATGATGCATCTCAACACCAGGTGCTAACAGACGGATTTGAAGGCTGTTCACTGAGTGATTGGATCTCTCAGGATTGAACTGGGCCAGAGATTAAAATCTTCCAACCTGAAGCCGTCTCTGAAAACCTAAAGCTGCTCCTGAAAGAAATACCGAAGCCAGGAGAAGTTGTTAAACTCTTTGCATTGTTGGAATAATGTCGCCATGGGTTTAAGCTCATTTGCGTCTAGACGTGATGTAATTGTTTAAGCATAATCGGATTCCTTTT
Organism: Limanda limanda; assembly: GCF_963576545.1. NCBI lineage: Eukaryota > Metazoa > Chordata > Actinopteri > Pleuronectiformes > Pleuronectidae > Limanda > Limanda limanda. Next base: position 25,402,591 of record NC_083645.1, on the reverse strand, counting down.
TTCCACTGGTTATGAACAAATTACTATAAGGGCTGTTTCTGTGTTTTAGAGAGTAACTGAATTACTGCTGCCGTGTTGCCATCCTCAGAGGTTTATCTCTCAGCACAAATTCATGTATATGTGTCGTGTGAGTGCAGCTGGGCTCCTCTGTAACTAAAACCATTGATTTGTAAATACATATACTTTGAATAAGAAGCTTGAGTCGATGCAAAAAAACTGCCACGAAGCTTTAGTTCCGGAGATTAAATGGAAACTGGAGCGAGATGAAAACAGACGGAGAAGCAAACAGCCAGTGGTTGTTCCCGTTGTCGGTTTGATTACTTTCAACAAGACCGTGATCGCGACACCTTTATGCATAATGTAAGAAATCATATAAGTAAGAAGCCGGGCCAGATTCTCATCTCCTTCACTTTGCCCGGAGCCTGAGTCAGCTGCTGGCGTCCGGCGCTGCGGCACTAAGCTCCTCTGACTTCACAAAGACGCTGAGCCGGCCTCCTCCACATTGACCCGATGCTAAGTGAAGAGCTGGACGTTCCGCTAATGAAAAGACATCTGGGTTTCGATCGGCCAACGGCGGAAAAGCTTTGTCAGGATCACCTGCTCGCCAGTTTTTTCCATTCAGCGAAAGCCGTGTCAAGGACCACACATGGGTTGTGTATCTCACCCCTTGTTCCGCGTCCCGGTCTGTGTTTACATGAGTGTGTGTCTGTGTGTGTGTGTGGTGATGTTTGGTTGTGTGGCGTGGATCTCAGGCCCGGCTCGCCCGCTCTATAAAGTGAGTTGTGTAGATTTGTAAGACTCTGGCTCGGTGCCCGGCGCGGCCCAGACATCTTCACTAAACGTCAAACTGAAAACCTTCACTTTGCACATTGTGGAGAAAGGCTCAGAATGACAGATGGCGAGTGCATCGGATGCATTTGACACACACACACACACACACAACCACACACACACACACACCCACTCCTCTCCACCCTTTCTTGTCTTAAATAGAAATGGGCGTTAACTTGAGCAGTATGCCGAGGATCTGAGTGAGAACCAACCTCGTGTATCGCTGATTCCCTTTTAATTCTCTGGCTCAGGTGCTGCAGGTTTGTGTTGCAAACTCAAATCTGCTTTTCCCCTGAGCTTGAGCTGATTCTCTCTCTCTCTCTCCGTCTCCCGCGTCCCAGGGAGTCGTCTTTGTCTGCGGCTCTTGTCTTTTGACTCTTTGACAGCCCTGAAAGTAGCTGAATTGTCGGAGAAGAAAGGCCCTTTGTTGTGCCCACTTGCTGTCACTGTGGATTTGATTGTCTCAGTGGGCAGCGTGGCCTCAGACACGACCATTCACGCACACACTCGCTCCCCGGCCCCCCCACCCCACCCCGTGGACGGACATTCCTTCCAGCGAGGCTCCCAGATGGCACCGCTGGTTCTCTGTGGGGCTGCGGACATCAGGAGCAGTGATCGACCTTGTGTCTGAGCAGCTTCATGACGGAGGAGGTTTCATTTCCAAATGAGAGTTCAGGCTGCAGAGAGAGTCAGGAATACGGGCTGAAGATTGAGGTTTTGCAGAAACACGTTAAAATGCGCAGGATTGTGTCCAATGCTGAAAAGTGAATGGAGGACAACAACAACCTTTTAATTCAGTCATTCTGAAAAGAGAACATTTGCTGCTTTTCCTCATCACAAAGTGAATTCATTCAGGGTTTCAGGCTGTTTGTCGAAAACAAAAATGGAGATTGGCAGAAGTTGCTTCAGGCACCTGGTACCTGTGTTAACACACTTCAGCTATTTGTGTTTTTGTTTACACTGAAATCATTCAATTAATAAAAAACAAAGAATTAGCAGCTTGGTAAATGAAAAACTCCATTTGGTTGCAGGTCTATTTGCATCTCAGAATAATGACTAGAGAATTAAATATCATGTAATGCAGTCTGAGATAAAACTGTTATGACAAAGAAATGTCAGTGAGGCTAATAAATAACAGTAAATAAAAGGAGAAGAGACAAATAAAACCAAATATATAGATCTTAAAAGCGTAAATGTAAATAAAGAATACAAATCTGGTCTGCATTGAATATTATGTAAATGATAAAAGGTTTTATATCTGCAAACATAAACGTAGATAGCAACTCATATCGACTGAGCTCCTGTGTTAATATATTATTATGCACATATTTTATATTCACTGGTAATAAGTCGACCATTATTCCGACTTCTAAAAAATTGTAGCTCATCAGCAAAAGCGTTTTCAAAGTAGTTTAACTCGACCATATTGTACGTCGTTGCCTCAAACTACAAACGTACGCACATAAATATATTCAAGCACTTGTGTTTGGTATTAAAATAAAGTGGAGGTTGTTGTAAAGGTGTGTGTCTCTTGTGTGTCTCTGCACTGAACGCACACAGACCTTCACCACCTCTGCTTCCTCCTGCTTCAGGATAATGAACTTGGTTTGAAATGTGAGCCCAAAGTGGCGGATGAGCTCCGGAGCCACGGGGTTAGTGACATGCTGCTGAGCATCCAGAGGACGTCTCATTAAAACAGTATTTTAGTGTTTTATGACAACGCTTACGAGTCATGTCAGCTCCATTAAAGACGAGTGGTAGTTAAAGAGAGCGTCCCGTCATCCGGAAGGTGACCGATCTTTATCTTCTGCTCGATAGCTAAACCGTGAAGATCCTCTCATGCCCCGAAGCCGTCTCCGCTCCCGAGTCAAGTTCTCGTGTCGATTAATTGATTTGATCAATCTCCTTTTTTTAAATGTTTAATTAACCCAGACCCAGATTAAAATGTCACTAGTATAAAGTCCTCAGATCCTTTATCTCGGCCGGTTGAGCTGGAAGTACGTTTATGAATCTTGGGAAATTACATTTTCCCCTGAATGGAGTTCGGTGGCAGTAACAGTCCTGGTAGCACAGACGTAATGTCACAGAACCAAAGATATGAAAATATAAAAAGATATTTCGCTCCTGTGGGTGTTCATTTGATCCCATGTCTTTCTTGAAGGTTTGTTTTTGGTTAATGTTGCATTTTAACGGAGCCACAGAGCTGAATTTAATCGACGCTCGTCTTCAAACATCAATATCAATGCAGCGAGGAGCTTTGTAGAGGTTTGATTTTGCACATTTAGTTTTCGAGATAGTTACCAAACGCATCTTTTCCTTCACACTTCAATCGTCTCGATGCCGAGAGTTTAGCTTGCAGATAAAGTTTTTGTTGAACATAACAAAAAAGGGGCGGCCCTATGAATTATATATGAGTGTAGATCAGCTGTGGAAGTTTTCAGCTCACAGCCTGTTAATGGATGCAGTTTAGGTTGGATGGAGACGTATTCAAACGCCTACACTCGCTCCCTGTTCAGCTAGAGAGACAGAGAGAGAGACAGAGAGAGAGACAGAGAGAGAGAGACAGAGAGAGAGAAAGAGTCGCTCTCTCTCTGTGACTGTGTCTCGTTGCATCACACCAGACAAACTGCTGCGAACAGATTCATCCTGGAGAGAAGCTTGTGTCGCTCAGAGGGAGGAAAACAATGGAGGCATTATGATTCATTTCTACCAAACACACTGGAGATTTGACTAACTTAACATTATGATATTAGAGTTGTGTAGTAGTACAGAAACACAATAGTTTTTACTGTATTTTTTTCTAATTTCAGCTTCGAATAGCTAAATACAACCAAACTTACTGGAACAATAACACATGAACATTAGGTTTTGGTATCGTGTAGTTTTTCTGACAAAGGTGCTAAATGTATACGGTTTTCTTTAAAAGAAAGAACAAATCACAGTTGACGAGAATATTTTTGTTCATTGCTACGGCAAATTGGAAGTTGAAACATAACATACTGCCCTTCTAAAGTTTTAACTAAACTAACAATCAAATATGCAAATACAAATAAGTGTCAACTTCCGACAATAAATGAAACGGAAACCCTTCCACAATAAGTCAACACTAAATAATAGTTTCAGTCCTGGAAACAGCTAAATACTCCGAGCAGTCAAACACTGAGCATCTCTCTGCTTTCAAATATATCCCATCCCAACATTTTTGCTTTGGTCCCAACCATTAGCACAGAGGAGGAGAGGGATTATGACATAAACCTCGATTTTTAGCTGAAGTGATGTTTCCATGCTCCATTGTTACTGTAGTTAGTTATCTTGCCTAATGAGCAGTGCAGAAATCAACCGTTAATTAATTGATGGAAAATTAAGTTTTTAATATTTAACTATGATTTCATACTGGGAATGTTTTTAGATTTATATGTTTGTTTTTCATATATACTGTGCTTACTTTCTGCAGCCCAAGGTGGCAGCTCTGAATAACCTGTTTTCCTTGAAGTCATTTTTCTCTCTTTTCTGACACGGCGTAAATGATTCATCGGCTAATTTAAAGAAAATACAGATAACAGACAAATTAATTGATAAGGAAAACACCGTTGCAGCCCCACGTTAGAGAAGAGAAGTAATTTGGTTGGTGTGTCGGGTACAATCGTTAAGATGAAAACATAATAAAGTTCCTCTCCCTTCCCGTAGGTGCGTCCTGCTGCCTCTCCTGGGCGTGAAGCCTCCTCAGCAGTCCCTCATCCTGCTCGTGGACTCTATCGACGAGGGCTGTCAGCTGGGCGAGGGGGAGCAGCGCTCGCCCCCCGGCTCCCCCAGGACCATCGCCGAGCTCCTGGCCAGCCACCACGAGTTCCTGCCGCCCTGGCTGCTGCTCATCTGCTCGGCACGCCGTCAGAACAAGGCCATCACCAAACTCTTCACAGGTAAATACAGGCTCGAATGAAGGAAGCGGCTGGTGAATTGAGGTCAAAGCTTGAGTGCCGCCATTGTTGATGTATCTTCCTCGGGGCTGTTGTCGTCCTTGCTCGAACTATTGGCTTCAATCGCTCCAATGATTTCCGGTGGTTCTGCTCCATTTCCTTTGCTTTGTCCATATCTGTTAGCTTCAAGAAGACGTGCACAAATAAGGATGAAATTAACCTAGAGTACGAAAGGAAAGCTCTGAGCATAACCCGAAATGAGCTGAGCTGATTTAAAGAGACATATCAATATATAAAAACATGATGCATCACTAAGGCTACAACCAAAGTGGTGCAGCTGCTTGTAGAATATGGATGCAGAAGGTGTTCTCCCACCTCAACCTTCCCGGTAAGATCAGGGTCACGGCTGCAGACCTCCTCCTTCATGTCCGATGACACTGTTCCCACCCGGCTGCTGTTATCTCATCCATCACCAAACTCTTCACAGGTAAATACAGGCTCTAATGAAGGAAGCGGCTGATGAATTGAGGTCAAAGCTTGAGTGCCGCCATTGTTGAGATGTCTTCCTCGGGGCTGTTGTCGTCCTTGCTCGAACTATTGGCTTCAATGCCTCCAATGATTTCCGGTGGTTCTGCTCCAATTTTTTTTGCTTTGTCCATATCTGTTTGCTTCCAGAAGATGTGCACACATAAAGGATGGCGCATGCTTCTGCAACGGCGTCTGCGGCTTTTCACGCAGTTGTGACGCAGGACTCGTTGTCATTCATGGTTTTCCAAGCGTTTATTTACATCGGTTTATTTACATCGCCACGGCGGCTCCTCAGAGCCTTTTTCTGGCGGACAAATCCACCGGTCAGTGACGGGTTATACTAGTGGTCATAGTTTCGGATCTCTTCTGCCAAGTGCTCTTCTATTTGGTCCATATTCGTTCTTCTAAATCTTCCGTGGTTTCCGCCGGTATTATCGGGCATGAACCAGAAATGCGACTCCGGAAATGATGTAGTTAGCGGACCAATCACAGCCCTTGCCGGCTACGTGACGCTTGCGGAGCTTTGCCGTCTAGGTAGAAAAATTGGGCGACGCAGGTAAGCACGTAAGAAGGGATACGTAAGTACTTAAGGGGCCCGGAAGGGCTCTTACGCTTCCGGGCCCTTGAAAACGCAGAAGCATGCGCCGGCCTTAAGGATTAAAAAATCGCAGAGTACCGACGGAAACCCCTGAGTATGATCCCAAATGAGCTGAGCTGATTTAAGGAATCACACCGATATATAAAACATGATGCATCACTATGGCTCCAAACACAGTGTGGTGCAGTGTGGCTCGGTTCTGGTCTCAGCTGCTTGTAGAATCCGGATCCAGAAGGTGTTCTCCAGCACCTCGACCTGCCCGGTGAGATCAGGGTCCCGGCTGCAGACCTCCTCCTTCATGTCCGATGACACTGTTCCCACCCGGCTGCTGTTACCTCCTTGTCAGGCCGGCAGCCCACTCTGTGCTGATGAGCTGGCTCAGCGTTCATGGAGGACCTGCCTGTGTGGGAGGAAGTCTGCGCCGCAGGCTCGCTCCGCTGCGTGTTTCCTCCTCTACCTTCGCTGAACCGCTGAACGTGGGAGCTGCTCCTGCCCTCGGCTCGCCCCGTAAATCATTACGTAATATCCCAGCAGTCTCTCCTCGCTGAGTTTAAGGCTGAATGAGCCACTTTTCCTTTTGTATACTGCACAAATAACACTTGTACGGCCGTATAAGAGTAGGGAATTGTCGTATTTCTGTCGTATTACTTTTATTTTGACAAATAAAATGAGGTGCTAATCTTTAAGTGCTGAGTTTAAAATCTAATTTAAATTTAAATTCCTTCTTCCCTTCTGACTTGATAGTCAGGTCGGTATTAAAGCTCAACCAATATGTATTTTTGGGGGTCGATACTAGGGTTGCAAAATTCCGGGAATATTCAAAGTTGGAAACTTTCCATGGGAATTAACGGGAATATTCGGGAATTAACGGGAATAAACGGGAATTAACGGGAATAAACTGGAAATGTTGTGGGTTATTTATACTAACTGTATTTACCTTGTCATATACAGACATAAATATGAACATTTTGTTTTGTCATAGGCTGATTTGAGCCCTGAGGAAACTTTGGGCACTTGACTATATGCTTCTGCATCGTTGTGTCATTCTTAACATAGGTCTTTGCACAGTATTTGCAAATGTACACAGCCTTTCCTTCTACATTGGATGGGGTGAAATGTCTCCACACATGAGAGAGTGCACGTGGCATTGTTCTGTAGAATAAGATGAGAAAAAAGTTTGTAAAAAAACACTAATGCAATGCCAAAGATATAAATAGTCGATACCGTTTTTTGGGATTAAAATAAAATGCATACGATATATCAGTCAAAATTCATGTAGCTATTGAGTAGCCTGATATCTATGAGTGTATTTAATTGAATTTAAGGCGACTGTTGAACCTTAGGGGAGTTATGAGCTTTACTGAGTTTTACTTTTTAAATTTTGTATTATTTTGAGGTGAATATTTGTCAGACTGGGATTTGAAGAAAGTTGAGAATTTGTCACGAGGATTCTTGTCATTTTTGGTGATTCTATGGACAAAACAATTAATCAAGGAAGTAATTGCCACTCGGATTGATGAACACGTTGGTGCGTTTGGGTTTAATGAGCCATGTGATGCGCTCTTAGACCTGAGCCATGTTTTACAATGGGTGTCAACTGTGTATTGATTGAAGTTTTATGGAGCAGTTTGGCATCACCGTTATCGGAGCGTCCGGTCGGATTGATTCACGCCTCGACTCAACAATGTTAAAGCTCAGTCAACGAGAGAGTTATGGTTGAAGTGAACTCTTTCAGGTGATGATTGGTGTTAGCGAGAGGGTGGAGCCCGAGTTTGAAAAGACTGAACTCGGGATTCTTTTGTGTTCTTCATGCGAAACAAACCGGCTGTGATGCGAGCTGCCCACTCCTGTAATTGCAAAGACATGCCCACCCACACTTTTCCTCCAGGATCAAAGCTCCTACGCGAGAGGAGATTCTGGATCAGGTATCACAGGCTCAGTGTGAAGCATCCTCGAAGCGATTCTCCCAAAAAACCTCCAGCCCACTGACAGGAAAGAAGTTTTATATTTATTTCTTCTGCCGGGAATTTGCATTTAATCGTATTTGCCGGTTTATCCTCAGTGTGTGTTTGTGTGTGTTTGTGTGTGTGTGTGTACTTCGTGCTGTATCTGGCCCCAGCCACAGTTTTAAATCAGCAGGAGTGCATCTCACATCGACAGGGGAATATATAACCGTGCACGCTTGCAGATGTAAATGCTAATAGGAAGTTTCTGCCTGTTTGTGGCTGAAGAGCTGTCTGTTCTTTTTAGTTTTCTGATATGATTTGAAGAGATTTTCATCTTGGAACAATCAGATAAACTGCACTTATCTTCTGTCATTTCTTTCTTTCTGTTCCACTGGCTCTCATTCCGATTTCTCCTTCTTTTTTTTTTTGATTCCACTGCACCTTTGATGACGGCCAAGCTTTATGTCAGGCTCTTATTCCAATTGGCCGACAATTTGGCGTTCAAAGACGAAAGCCTCCGTTTGAACAGAGGAACAGAACCGCACTCGCACATCAGATGTGACGGCAACAGCTTTAACGGGGGTGAAGGACATATGTGGTTTCTCTTTTTCACTGGACAAACACGCTGTTCTAGATCGGAATCTCCTGTATTTAAGCTTTTCATCGCTTCCCATTGAGTTTGTGCATCGAGATGCTCCCGAGCCACAATGAGCTGCGGCCTTCCTCTTCTCTGATGCTTTTAGCAGCGTCTCTGTTTTGTCTGGGTCCAGTCTTCCGCTTTTAGTTCTTAGTCTCCTTCACCCCCCCCCCCCCCCCCTTCACACACAAACGGATGTAGACCTGCACACAAACACACACTCGCCCACTCGCCGTGTCCTCGATTAGCTTGCGCGCCTTATTATGAACCCTGCAGTGTGAATGCTGCTTATTCATGCAGCACCGGAACCTAAAATAGACCAGAAGGACTTCAGAGGATTAAAATTGAGGCCGAGTGTCCCCTAAAAATACCCTCCATATTGTTTACAAGTCGGAGATGGCCGTGACCTGCCAATACACTCCACTTTCACGCTCGCTGCAGAGCCAACTCCTATTTTATACGAGCGGCCTGGTTCGTCTGGGGCGGAGGTTGTGAGGGTTTCCCAGTATACTCCGGTCTGCGGTGATGGGAACTTTGCGGCGGTGTGAATATAGTGTCGATAAAGTTTGAGTGATGACCTTTTAACCACGGGGGGGTCAGGCTGCAGAGGAGAAGCCGGGGGCCAGAAATCTGCTGTGACGCGTTTTTTAGATTTCTGGTACAACGGCGGCGGCGGCGGCGCTCTGGATTCCTCTCTCTCCTCACTCCACTGTTGTTCCTCGTGTCCGACTCGCTGTGGAATGTGCTTCGGGAAGTTTTCGACACCTCTGAGACCGGGCAGGAAGTAGGAGGCATTCTGGGTTCTGCTGCAGAATGCCGCGCTCGCATCCGCTCGGCTCATGCCTCACAAACAAAGGCCGTTCTGTTGGAGAGGAGCCGCTCCAGAGTTGTGCAGCGTGTCCCTCTGGCTGACTCACTTTATATATTTATATAAATAAATATCACTTCAGTCTGCGTGCCTTCACTTTGACTCAGGTCCTGAGATGTAAATAAGCACAGACTTGTACTAAAAAACTGAAACGCGCCCTGTAGTTTGCAGCTTCTTTCCCTTCCCATGTGACAGCAGACCTACAGCTCCCCCCCCCCCCCTCTGTGTGCTGTGCTACTGTACGACCAAGATGGGGGAAGCGGAGTGGAAACACTTAGGCAGCGATTTTGGTTTTGGAGCCGGGTAGAATCTGTGCCAATTTAACGAGGCCTCCGGCAGCAGGGCAGAGCAGCGGTGGTGAGGGGAAAGAGGGGGCGGGGGGGCGGTGGAGGTGGGAGAACCAGGGATTAACATAGAAACAGCCTCAGACACTTTTAGACAACTCATACCTCAACCTCTCAGAATGTTCTTACATGCACAGAGGTGACAATAATTCCTCCAGATTCCTAATTTACATTGTGCTGAATCAGAATCAGCTCCTGGATCTGTGCAGAAATCTATTGGAAGGTTATTAGATTTCGCCTTTTGTTTTTAATGGCTGCATTAATATAATTACAGGCTCATTTTGCTAATGTTAATCCCCTCCTACACTTCGATCCAGCCTAGTGGGTGATCTTTTTATCACTGAACTGTAATGGCTACCATCTGCACAGTATTGTTCGTGGTGCAGGCCTGTCAAAGTTTCACAAGCAGTAAATCTGTCTATCAAGCATACGTCTAGAAATCCTGGATTATATATCTAATGATGTTCATGTATAATTGTCTGATAACAGAGTTTAGAAAACCGTGTTTATTCCTGGAGCCTCAGTAGGTTTAGTTTGTATTTAGCCTCTTATCTAGCATCAGGAACATGCACAGCAACAAAGTTTACAACAAGATCTCTATGTTTATTAAATTAAACCCATCACCATCTGACCACATTACATTAGAGAGGATTTAGTCTTTCAATCACAATCATTGTTTACACTTTTTTCAATATATATGCACCAGTTTAAAGTTGAGCATGTGCTAAATGTGCCAAAAGGCAGAATGAAGTGGAAAATGTCATAAAAATAGTGAAGCTAATATTGTTAGCATAGAGTGTCTCCACTTCCTCCCTCTATCTGGAAATGAAACTAAAACATACCGCTGATGTCTTTAAAGCCGGAGCCTGTGCAGTAGTGGTCAGGGGGTGGAGCCACGATAGCGAGGTCCCACAGATACAGTAGATGTGATCAACCAATCATGAGTCAGCTGTCATTCATGACATTTCACCTCGTTTTCACAACATTGGATAACAAATTCAAACCCAAACTTATCCGAAATTTAAAGGAAAAGCCTAAAACAAACTCTTTAGAGCAGTCATCTGATTTAAAAAATAATGCTTAATGAGACTTAAGGTGATAATTAATGATCTTTAAAGATGCTGTCACCTTTGGACCCAGTCGGGCGGTTTCCAGTCACAATCTAAACTGATCAGGCTGCTTGTTCCAGCTTCATTTCTTGATATAAGGTAATAATCTCCTGATCTAAATCCCTGCAGTAAATAAGCAGATTCCTCCAAAGGATGTTTTTAAAGAAAATAAAGGATTTAATTAAAAAATTCAAAGAACAAGAAATTGAGTGCGTGTAGTGAGACGATAAGAATCTTTATCTCTAAACAAAACCATTCTCTTATTTTCCTCCTGGATCTACGTAGAACCGTCTTTCAGAAGAACGGCCACGTGGAGTCGGAAGAAAGAAATATGTTAAGATCTGAGATAATAGAGCGAGAATCACCGCCTCTCAAATCTCTGCTCCCGCATGGAAGCATCTCGTTACTAATCCGGCCAAACAGGAGGAGGTAGATGACAATGATAGAACCCAGTTTAAAAGGAAACACAAAACAAGAAACCCTGTGCAAGCCGTACTTAGCCGACATGAGCGAGGGATGAGGGAGGATGGAGAAGGAGAAGCTCTGGATCTGAGCTCTGCTGTGCCAGTGGTTATAATAATATAGTTTCGGTGTGTTCTGCTGGAGCCGTGAAAGATAATCGCTCCCTTGAACAACCACATTCCAGCTCCGCCGTGTTACAGCGGCTTCAATTAGATTGATTTCCACTATCATAAAATACAGTATTAGATCAATTTTTCACCCAATATTTGCTCTTAGTTCCTCTTCTTGGTCACGAAGGGCACTTGGCAGAAGTCGAGGGCGTCTGCCCGCCAACAACTTGTGAAGCAGCCACACACACGTATCCTCACACACTTATCCTCACACACACACAAAAAGAAACCCACGCATAAAAGCCCCTCTTAGTTATGAATCACAGCTGTAATTAAGACAGTTATACTCCTGGCTCGGTGTGAGGAATGTTACAGGAGCGTGCGGCCACTTCAAGAGGACACTCACCCTGTGAGGCGTTCTGATGGGTTTACTCATTTCCTTCCTTGGGTGACACATTTGCACATGCTCGAGTTTAAACTGTGGGTCGTCTTGTATAGTCTGAAGTATGTAGGTTCTATAGAAGGTTTGTTACAGCTGTAGAAATGCACACACTGAAGAAACTGTGGATAATGTCCAGCTGATTTGGTACTTTGGATCAAGCTCAGAGTTTTGGACATTATCTCCAGAAAATTGGCGTAGCAGAAGATTTTAAGTTCACAACAATGGGGAATACAAGCAGTAGGCAGGACGTGACATATTAATTCTACTTTAGAAATCATAATTTTTTGATAACGGAACATTTAAATTGGCGCTTATATCACCAAAAGCTTTCAAATCCCGTTGACATCTCCATCAGCGTCATACGTGGACGGCGCCTCTTTTTTATTCTGATATACTTGTGTCTGTACAGTTTTTCGTTGCTATGTATTTTCAGGATATTTTATTGGGTGCTGGCTTGAAAATGTACGGAAAATGTCTGGAGCAACTGACTCATCTGACATTTGCATAATCCCTTCTGGAAAATGCTCAGAATGTCAGACACCGTCCTGAAGCAGCTTATGTGACCCTGGGGGGGGGGGGGGGGGTGCATGGGCCTGTGTGTTTTTGTTTCCTGTAGTTCTATGTCACAGGAGAGAGAGGGTCAGTCCCACCCCAGAAAAGAACCTGAACCGCATCTCCCACCTCCGCTCTCACCACCGTGAATGGAGTTTTCTTTAGGCGCCTGTCAAGAGACGGAGCTGATTTACCACCAATGATCACAAATGAAAAAGAGCAGCTCTGTTTTACACGTGTGCCGCTCTGAGCAGCCCTTTGTCCCGAGGCGTGCCGGGGAATCTGACACAGGGCAAGGCCGACCCAACTCTTAACATCTCCCTGGATGTGCTGCTTTTTTTCGTGTGTCTACTTTCTTTCTGGTCAGATGTGAGCCCTCACTGGTGCGGCCGCGGGTTCTTCTGGCCGACACACAACACAAACACAGTCGTAAAAGCAGCGAGGACGGTTTATTTCTTCTGGGCTGTGGAATGCTCCCTGAAGAGAGACAAAGATGGCTCTGCTCACAGACGGCCCCAGTAAATGCTGCGGCGTCATTGACGTGACGATCGGACGAATCTGAGACTTTGACTGTGAAATAAAAAAAATTGCCAGTTTTACGAGAGGTTAACGCGCCAAGAACAATTTTGCGGACTGAGAGTGGAGGGGGGAGCTCCGAGGCAGTCTTTAAGCAGAAAGTGTAAAAGCTTTTATTTAATGGTCTGAAGGAGTTTAAAGCCAATTCCAACACATTTTGTCCGGGCGGTAGCCTTTCACCAGGGAGCCCAAATTGCTCTGCACCAAACCAAAGAGAACATTTGACAGATGCCTCCTGCAACCAAAACACAATAAACGCCTCCTCTGTTCTCTCCTCTTAGTTTTCACTTCAGATCGACTCAGCGCCTCGAATCCCGGGCAACACGAGCGAGGACGACAGATTTAATTAGCTTACCCCCCCCCCTCCCCTTCTTGAAATTGGCTTACCCAGACAAGCTGATTTATGTCCATATTCATTTATGAGTTGTCGTCTGTGAGGCTGCATGTTGAGCCTCACTTTGGATGAGCTGAAGACCATAATCCTCGCTGAATACTGTAATTCACCGACATGCAGTCTGACAGCCGGGAAAATTACAGGTCTCCCGTGTCTGTATCTCCAACACCTTGGGTGCTGCGCTGCAGGAACATGATTGTGAACATGGCTGACGATCCGGGCGGGCCTCTTTCCCTCTCCAGGTGATGCCCTTTGGTATGCGGCATGCTCCTGCCAAATTTTTATAGACCCGAGATTTTCTTATTTCATCAGGGGTGTAGCACAGAGCGCGACTTGTCGTTTTCTGCTTTAATTGAAGGGTATTTTTAATTAAGTCTTAGTTTAACTCGAGTTGAAATTGAATTCTTGGCACGTTTCTCGCTGCTTTTTGCTTCAGGGGTAAAAGTCTCGAAAGTAAATACAGTTATTTTTTGTGAATACCACGCTGCCTGGTGACCTGCATGCCAGGGATGACTTTGCAAGTAACTCGATTTCACAGAGCTCTCTCCTGGTGTCGAATCCTGTTTCTCTGTGAAATCTTTTTACCAAAACGGTTCCAGACTTTCCTGGCACCGCATCGGCGATGGCAGATAATGGCTTGTTTGACTTGATGGCTAATAAAACACGACTGACATGCAAGAGCGAGTGGCCTCTGGTGCAGGTGACTGGAAACATGTGGCGGCGGCAGGGGGAAATGAGGTCACCTGGAGGTCAGCCAGTGTAATGATGAACAAAAACACAGGAAGGTATCGAGGAAATTTGAGTGAGTGGGAACTCCCTGCACAACAAGAGCTTAGTGACACCTGGAAGATTCTCAGAGAGGAAACAGGTTATTTTAGTGACTGGAGGGTAAATCATTTTTTAATTTGCATGGCTTTTCATGGATCCTGTTCAGCATTTAAAAGATTTATAATAAAGGTAAAATAATAAAAAAAGGGTTAGGGTTAGCGATATGGATCAAATACTGATTTATTGACTGAATAAAAAAATTGGCAAAGATTCATAAGATGTCGTTATTAAATCCTTATGGGTTTAAACTAGGGCTGGGCAAGTTAACTCGTTTCAATGGAGTTAACTTGATTAATTATTTTATCTCGCATTCACTCAGGATTGATTATTTATTGTTTTATTGTGAAAGTCAGGCTTTTATTTTGTGAAAGTCTGTTGCTGACTGCTGCAGAACAGGAAAAAAGAAAATAATTGGCGGATAAACAATCGAGTTAACTCATCACTTGAGTTAACTCGATTAAAACGAGTTAACTTGCCCAGCCCTAGTTTAAACATGAATTTGAAAATAAACAACTTTAAATAACAGGTCAACACAAATACAACCTAATGTATAGTATTGTTATTGAGTAATTTTGTGCCTTATTTTGCATTTATTCTGTCAAATAACAGTTTTGATATCTGCAACACATACACCAGATATATTTGTGAGTGTTTCATATTATCAGCCAAACGATATAAAGGTCAGGATCCTGTGAATACACAGTCTGGATAAAGTTACTACCATTTATGTGCTGTTGCTCTGGTTTGATCTGTGTGTTCTTGGCTGAACTCTCTGTTATTTCTCTGGGATGAAACTTCCAGTCGTCAGTGCAGCTGCAGGAAGACGCTCGGTGATATACGGTGACATCTCTCCCCGAGTTATCTGCTGTGGAATTTCGGAGAGAGGCGGCTTGTAAGTGACCAGGTGCGCTGCCTTATGATTCAGCCTCTTGTCACCGTCTTAATGAGCTTCTGTCATTCAGAGGCACGCTCAGATTTTTCCTTCAGCTGCTGGAACGGAAACCTCAGCATCTCAGTGCAGGCAGTGTTCCACACAACTGTTCATAAGATGGATGGTTCTTTACTCTGCATGCAGGTGGTTTGATGGCTCCATCAGCCTCGGCTTTGTATCGGAGATAATCCACAAAACCGCACGAGCGCACCTGGAAACGCACGCCACCGTTCAGGGAACTAGATGTCTGAAAACACAACAAACGAGAAACAGCAGTGGTGAATTATTGGACTGATAATAACAAATCACAAATATTTCAGTACGTCTTTCTTTTCAAACTAGCAGCTTTCCAAACATTGTAGATGCTTCAAAACTCTCCACTGTTCCAACGACTGATTATTCAGAATAAAACATTTTTCCGATGACTGAGTTTCCATGAGTTTCTAGTTGAATATTCCTTTTACAC
Organism: Limanda limanda; assembly: GCF_963576545.1. Lineage (NCBI taxonomy): Eukaryota > Metazoa > Chordata > Actinopteri > Pleuronectiformes > Pleuronectidae > Limanda > Limanda limanda. The sequence continues at coordinate 25,387,052 of NC_083645.1, read as the reverse complement.
AGCATAGTCTTATTATAACTCACATCATCATTATGTCCACTACGCCGTTACGTCCATCATTATTCCACCAGTTTCAAAACCTCAACCTGAAATAGTTTAATATGCGATGCTGCAAAACATCACATCATTTTTATTTCTCCATTTTGTCGAGCAGTTGGTAAATGTACAGGTCAAACATAATCCTGTTAAGACTCCACATGTCCTAATTTGATTATTCCTTATCCAGATATTGATCTTATGCAGAAAATGCTGTTCACACGGCAGCGTCTAATTCGGACTGTCGGCCTTATAACATTAAAATCAGAATATCGTTGTCCTTGTTAACGTAAAGCAGCAGAGATGGAGTCTTCAAACCAGCCTCAGATCGCTCCTCTCCCACTGAGCCGTGCTGCTGTGTGTTAAGTATATTCCTGTTTGCCCCCCCCACCCCCACCCCCACCTCGTCTGCCCTGCTCAGCTGCACCGCGACAGGTTTGACTGGAAACCCCTCTCACGTCCTGTTTGAGATTCAGCGAGAGGCGTGTTGGGGCAGGAAGTGTTTTCATGTGCTCTGCCTCCAGCGCTACACAAATTAATTGTTAAACTGTAATAATTCCAGTGTCTGCGCCGATGCTCACGTCGTGTGGCAGTGAAAACACACACAGCAGTTAAAGTGAAGTCTCTAATCCGACGTGATTTCCTGCTGCACAGCTGAATTAGGGGCTTGTTAAGAGTCGAAGCTGCTCGGTGCTTTGCTTTGTCTCCTCTCACTTGTGAATAAACCACATTTATCCCAGATGAAGTAGAGAGTTGTGTCTTTATTTGTCTGTCGGAGCAGAAATCAGAGTGTGTTTAACCAAACAAGGTCCTCAGCAGCGTTTCTCAAGGCTTAAATGGCAGCTCTCTTTTCTAAAAGGCTGTTGTTTGCAGACCGTTGGAGCTGACTCTCGTCCACATACTTGTGTTTAGGAGGTTGGCGCTGGTGTGTTTTGGAGCCGGGAACACTGCAGCTGTCGAGCAGACGTTTGTCGAGCGCGGGTTTACTGGAGGGCCCGAGGAGAGGGCAGCCAGGCTTGGGTTTCTGTTTGCTTTATGGATCCGATGACTTAAGATGGTGTCTCTGGCAGAGAACGTGCCAGATCTCAGACCTTGTCATTCCCGAGGTCCAGGTTGATGAGCTTGGACCCCTCTCTCTCCTGTCGATGTGCACGCACGCAGGCACGCCGCCTCATTTGTCATCTGAAAAATTAATCTAGGAGGCAAACAGTCGCTCTTTGTAGGCGAGCCTGTGTCTCCTGTGGACGGGTTCCAGCTCTGTAACGAGCAGCAGCTGTCTGCTCAGGAGCTGAGTCCCTCACCCCGATGAATGTGTCATTTGTTGCTTGTTTAGCAGTCGCCTTTGTTCCGACTCTGAACCGTCCTCACGGTACACAGCTACAGTTTGTGTAACCCCCCCCCTCCGTCTAATAACGCAAAAAATCTAGGCCGTCATAACTGTGGCAGGAAATAAAATTGTTCTTGGAGAGCATCTGGACATTTATAGCCAACGTGAGTTCTTGCATTTTTCTCTAGTGCTTAATAGTAGTTCCTGTTACACCACAGTCATGAAATACAGGTCGGATGACTTTCCCCCATGTGGTGGTTTGAGTGTCGAATCTGCACGAGCTGGGCAGAAATCAGGCCCAGCTCGTTCCAGTTGACATCCAGGCCTTATAAAGTGATGTGTGCTGATGAGGTGGAAACTGTCGGCCGTCCTCCTTCGAGTGCTGTTTCAGAAAAGCTCTTTCTTCTTCTGCTTGTTCTGACCGGAGACTTTTAGGCTAAATCCATACTGTAACATTTTGAGAATGCACCATCTTTTCTACCTGGTGCCCACACAGACTCCAGAGTTTGAGAGGTGGGTGGAAACTGTAGTTTTAGTTTGAAAACTGAGGAGAAGCGTTTCAGTGTGGACGGGAAGACACAGATGTTCGGAAACAATGACGTATTTATTTGTTCATTTTTGTTTATTTAGAAGGATCCCCATTAGCTCTACCCAAAGACAGAGCTACTTTTAGTGGGGTCCACATTTAAGACATACCAAACATTTAAAATATACATTACAATATCAATATCAAACATTTAAAACATACGTAAAATTACAAATATCAAAAGTTAAAATACATTAAAATAATGATCATACAATTTTATATTACAGATATCAAAAATCAACTAAGTGGTTATGCAGTTTAACCTTTGTCATGATATAAAACACTGATATATCGTAGACACACTCGCCACTTCCTGCTGATTGCGACGTAGCCTTCGTTGATTCGTCAGTCTCCTATCACACGACCTCATTTCGGAAGAAAACAACTCGCATCAGACTCGTGTAGAATCCAACGAGGATAATCAATTACAAGCATTTCTGTCTTTGCTAACAGCTGCAAGATGCAACATGCACAACATGCTTATTCGCCATTGCTTGTAGCCTAGCTCATTAGCGAACAACCAAATACTTCTTGTCTACAGCAACTAGTATCGACCTGGAGTAAAACTGATCCAGATCCAAAATGCTTGTGTGGACGGAAATTGTTTCAGTTTGAAAACGCCATTTCCAACAGAACATAGTGTAGCGTCACTTCTTCTTTTCTTTTCTTTCTCTCACAGAAAAGTGTTTTAACAGAAATCCAGGCATCTGCTTTATTTCATGTGGCTGCAGTCAGATCTCAGCCTCCTCCTCCTCCTCCTCCTCCTTCCACCTCCAGCTTTCACTGTATCTTCATAATTGGTGTGTCAGCGACCGTGGAATGCAGGAGAAACTGTTTATCATAAACTACAGCACAGAAGCATTTTTCTTTTGTTCCCCTGAGAAAATATTTACAACGAATCTCCAGACTCAATGTTTTTCTCGGTCCCGCAGTGAACGGAGTAAATCAGAAGACGGAATGTCACACTTTTTAAAAAAGTCAAAATATTTTCTTTTTCCTCTTAGTCCGCTGAAATCCCTGTTTCCCCCTAATGGCCTCTCCCCCCCCCCCCCCGCTTTCCCAGCGAGCGGGTTTCCTGTCCCAGCTGGAACAAACCCAGAATGTCCAAAGAAGGATTTGGTCCAGAAGGAGCATGAGAACGAAGGCAGTGACGTCAGAGCAGCAGAAATTCACACACACACAAACACTACCAAACACACACACACACACACACACACACACACACACACACACACACACACACACACACACACACACACACACACACACACACACACACACACTCAGGATCACAGCAGGCCTCAGACGTCTTTCTCAAAACATGACAGCGTGCTAAAATATTCATATGATGTTGCTTTGTTGACTAAGACACTGATGACTCGTGATTGTGCAAATACAACGTTCTCAAATCACAGATGAAAGTGGAAGGAGGCTTGTGAAGCATGTTCAGCTTCTAGTTTGGCTTTAAGAACAAAACTCTGGAGAGAATTAGGAGATAAAGACGGAAAAGTCCTCTGATGAATCTCACGAGAGGCTGAAACTTGATCGTTAATGCTCTGAAGTCGGAGCCAGAGGAGATAGTGTGCACAGAGGGAACAGGTACGCACATCAGGAACCGTGTGGTGCCTTCAAGTGCTCCTGTATCTTTTTGATGTGCAACCCCAAGTTAACCTTTTTCCCAGAATCATAACACAACCCATTTACAGCTCTTCCCGGGCTACTGTCATGATTTATGAGTTGGTATTTGTAAGCAAAGGTTTGAAATATTGAGCATCTTTAATGGTTAAAGATAGAAGTGCCTGAGTTTTTTTCTACGTGTGGTTACTTCGCTGGCTTCCCATGGATCTGGCTGTTGGAATGTGTGAGCTGGTGCAGGGGGTCAGGCAGCCGGAGAGAAGAGCGTGGAGAGTTGGAAAACTGCACACGGCCTCGGAAAACAATGACAGACTGAAAGTGGGTTAGGGTCATCGAGTTGCTGTGATGATTGGGCAATTATATTGTACAATGCAGGAGAGAAATACTTTATAGCTTTATTAATCCAAACTGTTTGTTTGTGCAGCTGCCCCCCCCCCCCCCCCACTCTTTTTTGGTTAAACATTAATCTGCAGCAGTGAATATTCAGAATAAACAGAGTATGGATTTGTTTTCAAGAGGTTATTGTTTTTCTATGTATCCAAGGCTTGTTCTGGTTTAGATTGAAGAACTGCAGAACTACATGTGTCCGTCCATATGATCCCTATTATAATAAAGTCATTAATCCTAAGAATTTACACCCCCACCATCCCTACTTCTCCGGGGGTTAGCAGCTCTGTCGTAAAACATTTTGGCAATTGGTAGTTATTATGAATTCCAACCAGCGAGTGTGTGTTTTATTAGAGTTAATCCCAAAACAGATTTCTCTGCTTCTCTCCTCCTGCCATGTTTGAAATGATACCAGAATACATCTCATCGTTATCTCCGGCGTGAATGTTTGCATTTCAACAGTTTTATCGCAGTTTGAAATACAAACGAAGGCCTCAAGGACAAAGTAAAAGGAGATTACTGCGAGGTGCTGTTCAGCGGGTTGGGAGCTTATCTAAAACAAACTCAGAAGCAGACGATAAAGAAAAAGCCAATTGCCCCTTTGTTTACCGGGAGCTGTCGTCCAAACCGTCGCTGGGAACTGTTGTTAAACTCATCGGGGTTATCTGGCGTCCAGGTGCGGTCGCCACTGGGCCCGTGTGGAAGACGATTTCACAAAATATCAGTCGGGGGGGATAAAGCCCTTGCCTCGGGCACGGTGACAGTCAAATTTTGTACAGGGTAAAAAGTGGTGTTATATAATCAAAGCAATCGAGTTTCACCGTTGGGGATGAAAGTGAACAGGTGCCGATTTTTTGCTGAATTGATTCTTTTCATTAAAATCTGTAAGAGCACTTTCCCGGGGAGAACCTAAAATGCTCCGTCAATATGAAGAAGCCTAAAATCGAAACCCTAATCACCTAATTTTTTAAAGTTAATCGTAATGAGTCTGTGCTCAGCCTGGCGGATAAAGTGGACCTTTTCACAGAGCCAGATTAAACTGGCTCAGACGTATTAGCTGTGGAAGAAAGACTAAGTTATTCCAAATGGTGCAGTACTGTATGTCAATAATGTTTTCTTTTCCTTATCCCAGTAGCCTCCTGAGAACCATGGGAACTGTAAATACAAGACTGCAGAAATGCTCTCCTCGCCCTCCGGCTGAACAGACCACGAGCAGATTGTTTTAACATGCAGGACAGTTCACTTAATGCCCATTAGCCGAGGCCATTAAGGGGCCATTTTTTTCTCGGCACTGAGAGGAATTTCCTATTAATGATAATTTATTAAGACCCACTGTGATTATTTCGGTGCTTTTTCCTCTGAAGGTCTGAGCCGGGAGCATGTGGGACAATAATAAGTGAGGCACTGGAGAGATGTTATACAGATCATTGATGGGCTACAAGGGTGGAAACGATCTTCCCTTTGCTCTCCCACGATTCAAATCTTGTACATTTGCAGCCCTTATTGCAGATTTGCTCCAGCTGATTAAGCTCTAATAACCTCTATAGTCAATGGATGGGTTGAAGGAGCAGTGGAGCTTCAGTGGATGTCGATTATACTCTGTCGTTTAAAATCTTACTGGAAAGACTTTCTTATTTCTTCTTTGAATCGGCACGAGAATAATTTAAAGTTATGCATGCATCACATCAGCCATGTTTATACTGACACTATTAAGTTTGAACTGATTACAGCTGAAATTGCTTCTGCACCAGACACATTAAAGAATGCTAATTGGAATGATTTTTGTTTTGGTTTCGTGCTTTATGGTCTGAATTGATAGCGAACTCCCGCTGATCCTGTCGGCTTCCAGCAGCCAGAGGGGTCGTGCTCTCAATTCCTCTGAAAGGCTTTTCTTTAACACCACAGCTTTACTGTTAATTATCCCGTGCCTTAGGAAATTAAAGGTCGGCATAACCTAATTATCCAAAGGTACAAGATCAGTGGATAAATACTGGGTATGATCTCAAGGTCAGACTCGGGATTATAACTCGAGAGGGACTGTGCGGAAAGTAACACTAATCATTAACTTAGACTCCTTCAGCTGCACCCAACTCTTTTGTGTGTGTGTATAAATAGAATATAAACACCAACCTACTAAGTTATTTGTGCATTGCCCTTTTCATCCTCTGGATCTCTGCCACATGTTATATATCTGTGATCCCACTTGTCTAATGTCCTTTCTCTTCTCTTCCAGGTTTCCGTAAAATCAGCCTCGACGACCTACGCAAGGCCTACATCGTCAAGGATGTGCAACAGTACATCCTCCACCGCCTGGACCAGGAGGAGGCCCTGAGGCAACACCTCACCAAGGAGACGGCCGAGATGCTCAACCAACTTCACATCAAGAGCAGCGGCTGCTTCCTCTACCTGGAGCGCGTGCTGGACGGCGTCGTGGAGAGTTTCATCATGCTTCGTGAGATACGTGACATCCCTGGGACGCTCAACGGCCTCTACCTGTGGCTCTGTCAGAGACTCTTCGTCAGAAAACAGTTTGCCAAAGTCCAACCCATCCTCAACGTCATCCTGGCAACTTGCAGGCCCCTCACAGTCAAAGAGCTGTACCATGCGGTGTGGACCAAAAACATGACACTAACTATGGAAGAGTTTCAGAAAAAGATGGACATTCTCTCCAAGTTGTTGGTCGATGGCCTCGGGTCCACTAGAATCCTTTTCCACTACAGTTTTGCAGAGTGGCTGCTGGATGTTAAGCATTGCACCCAGAAGTACTTGTGCAACGCAGCAGAGGGACATCGGATGTTGGCAATGAGTTACACCTGCCGGGCAAAGCAGCTGAAACCCCTGGAAGTGCAGGAGTTCGCTCTACACCTGGTCAATTCCAATCTTCAGATTGAGCCGTTCAATCTGGCTCTTTGGATGGTTTGGAATGGAACTCCTGCTAGTGACTCCCTGACCACCTCCATACCAAGAGAACAGGAGGTTCTGCAACTTCTGGTCAAAGCTGGAGCTCACGTTAACAACGAGGACGATCACGCCTCCTGTATTGTACAACAGGCCCTGGAGAGAGAGGACTCAATAAGGACATTACTTGACAACGGGGCGTCCGTGAACCAGTGTGACTCCAGTGGAAGAACTCTGCTGGCCAACGCTGCATACAGTGGAAACCTCGATGTGGTCAACTTGTTAATATCCAGAGGGGCAAACATGGAGCTGGAAGACAACCACGGACAAACGGCACTTACTCTTGCTGCAAGGCAGGGCCATACCAAAGTGGTCAACTGCCTAATTGGTTGCGAGGCCAACATCAACCACACAGATCATGATGGATGGACGGCTCTCCGCTCAGCAGCCTGGGGGGGACATTCAGAGGTTGTGTCGGCTCTGCTCTACGCTGGTGCCAAGGTGGACTGTGCCGATGCCGACGGTAGAACTGCCCTGAGAGCTGCAGCTTGGGGAGGTCACGAGGATATAGTGTTGAATCTTCTTCAGCACGGAGCTGAGGTCAACAAGGCAGACAATGAAGGAAGAACCGCTCTCATTGCTGCAGCGTACATGGGGCACAGAGAGATCGTTGAGCACCTCTTAGACCACGGGGCCGAAGTGAATCATGAAGATGTGGACGGGAGGACGGCCCTCTCCGTGGCTGCTCTCTGTGTTCCTGCAAGTAAAGGCCATGCTTCTGTTGTGAGCCTTCTGATCGACAGGGGAGCAGAGGTCGACCACTGTGACAAAGACTGCATGACCCCCCTCCTTGTGGCTGGCTATGAAGGACACGTCGATGTAGTTGATCTGCTTTTGGAAGGTGGAGCCGACGTGGATCATACTGACAACAACGGCCGCACCCCTCTTCTCGCTGCTGCATCGATGGGCCACGCCTCAGTTGTCAACACCTTGCTCTTCTGGGGTGCAGCTGTGGACAGCATCGACAGTGAGGGACGGACTGTGCTGAGCATCGCGTCTGCTCAGGGTAACGTGGAGGTGGTCAGAACTCTGCTGGACAGAGGTCTGGATGAGAATCACAGGGACGATGCAGGCTGGACCCCGCTGCACATGGCTTCGTTTGAGGGCCACCGTCAAGTGTGCGATGCCCTTATTGAGCAAGGCGCTCGTTGTATAGAGGTAGATAACGATGGTAGAATACCGCTGATATTAGCTGCACAGGAGGGACATTATGACTGTGTGCAAATTTGTCTGGAAAACAAGTCGTGCATCGACCAGAAGGGATATGATGGGAGGAATTCTCTCAGGGTGGCTGCACTGGAAGGCCACAGGGACATTGTAGAACTGCTGCTGAGCCACGGTGCTGACATAGATTACAAAGACGCAGACGGACGCCCGACACTCTACATACTGGCACTTGAAAATCAGCTGGCTATGACAGAGTATTTCCTTGAAAATGGAGCAAATGTGGAAGCTAGTGACACTGAAGGCAGAACAGCCCTCCACGTCTCCTGCTGGCAAGGGCATGTTGAAATGGTGAGGCTGCTGATTAACTATCACGGTGATGTGAACGCCTGTGACAATGAGAAGCGATCAGCCCTCCAGTCTGCTGCATGGCAAGGCCACACCAAAGTCGTACAGTTTCTGATAGAAAGTGGGACGCACGTGGATCATACATGCAACCAGGGAGCCACAGCGCTGGGCATAGCTGCACAGGAGGGTCACATCGATGTGGTGCAAATACTTCTTGAAAACGGTGCCGAGCCCAACCACGCCGACCAGTTTGGACGCACAGCGATGAGAGTGGCAGCAAAAGGAGGCCACTCGATGATCACGAAACTTCTGGAGAAGTACGGGGCCTCAACTTTAAATGGCTGCAATCCATCCCCAGTACACACCATGGAGGAAAAAACACCATTGACTGTGACTGGTAAACTGCAGTCCCTCACCATTAAATCAAGCAGTTCCGGCAGCACTGGGGCAGGAGATATGCAGTTGTCTGGACGCGGATTACCCAACGGACCCGTCCATGCTTTCAGTTCGCCATCAGAATCTCCTGATTCCACTGTAGATAGACAGAAATCGTCTCTGTCGAATAACTCCCTCAAGAGCTCAAAGAACTCCTCCCTGAGAACCACATCCTCCACAGCCACAGCTCAGACTGTTCCCATCGACAGCTTTCATGGGCTGACGTTCACAGAACAAATCCAACAGCACTCGTTGCCTCGGACCCGGAGCAGGCAGTCCATTGTGTCCCCTTCCTCCACGACCAAGTCCATTGGTCAACAGCCATCATCTCCATCCAATGACTTTGACTGGTCTCAGCTGAAGCCTGGTCTCAAGTCAACAAAGGGAAGTAAGACCGGAAATGGGACATCAAACAGTAAAGGAGACAAGAAGAAAATCAAGAACAGTGGGTCGACACAAAGTCAGGTGTTGGAGTACGAGATGACGCAGTTTGACAAGAGGATCGCGCTCAACAAGTCGGTAGCTAACATTTCAGTGAAGGATCCCCACTGCAAGATCATGATCGGTGGTTCGATTCAGCAGGACAGGGGACAGGAGCAGGATCAACTCTTCATCCAGCAGCAGAGCGCTGCGGAGAAGAAGAGAAACGGCATCATGACCAACCCCAACTATCATCTACACACTAATCAGGTTTTCCTGGGTAGGGTATCAGTTCCTCGGGCCGGACAGAACCGAGGCCACCAGGATGTTCTGGAGAACTATCCCATCGGGGAAACCGAGTTAAGCCTTAAACAAGCCCTGAAACTGCAGATTGAAGGATCGGACCCTGGGTTTAACTACAAAAAGGAGACTCCGTTATAGCTGGTGAGAGACACTTTTCAAAATGACCCTCCAATATGTGCTGGTTGAATCACATCAAGCATTTGTCTCGAAGTTGAAATCAAGGTCAGGGAGACGGCACATAGGTAACGCTTCATTTAGAGTGGCTGATGACTCATTTGTTACTGGATCGCACTCAACAGAGCCGTCATTGGTTGGATTTAATCAGACTTGCATGAAGAACGCCTCAATCCGGATGAGAAGACTTTCCTCCCAAACCAAACACTGACCCGAGTCATTCCTATACTGTTGCAGATGTCTTGAATATCATTCGTCACGCAGACCATTGGAGGGATTGTGCCAAAGCAACTGTTTTCATCTGCATTAAAAAAACAAACATATCTTTTCTTTTGTTCATCAGAGGGCGACCTAAAAATACAACCTAGGGAAGATTGTTGATTGCTGCCTGAGGCTCATGTGAACTGATACTTCGACGTGCCTACATCTGTTACAGCCTTCTTCATTTAGTCATGCAAACTATCATTTTTAATTTAATGTAATGCTATTTAATAAACAGTGTATGCACTTTTAAAAGACTAAAATGACAGACATGCATTTGTTCTATTTACTTTGTATCCCATCCATGTTTTAAAGTAATTGTTTGATACAAACATCCAATGCTTTTTATTTTTGGTTTTTATTATTTTACATCATGTTTGTTCTGTCTGTTTAATTTGTTTTTTTGTTGTTTATTCACACTGACAGCAATGTAACACTGAGTACATTGTCACAAACCAGAGGACACAACAGTAACTGATGTCACGGTATCAACTTAAGCGCATTTATAGTCTGCCTTTCTAGAGACCCCAAATAATCTGTGTTAACCTTGATCAGTGTGCTAAACCTATGTTGTGTGTAATGTATTGATAGCTATGGCAGTTTTACTTCATGAGTATATACAAGCATATTTATTTTTGGAAAAAAGCCACTTTTGCTGCAGTTTGTGTTGCATTAGCTCTACCATGGTGCTGTGTTCAGAAGGTGCCTGCAGTTGTTTTGGACTCCAGATTGTGTCGGCTTTGTGCGTTTTCTGTATTATCACAAATATCTACGAGAGAGATTCAAGGAAAATGTTGAGGATAAAAAAAGTTCATTTTGTCCCTATGGGATTTTTTCTTTTTTTTTTAAGTTTGTGTGTTATGTTTTTTTTTGTGTGCATAAAACATATTTAAATAACCCATTGTGTACTGTTAACAGAGCTTTGGTGCTAAACGCAGAAGTGACTACACAAAAAAAAAATGCATTTGTCTGCATTTGTCCGAGTTACATGTTTAACCTACTGCAATGCAAGAAACAGAATCCCGGCTTTGTTTTCTCATGTGATTCACTTTCATCGATTTCCTTGTGGATATTTCAGGGGGAGGAAATGAAACGGTTTGAAAGGCAAAAATTGTAAAAAACAAAATAAAAGCCAAAGTTGAAGCAGCCTCCTGTCCCGCCTCCTGCTGCCTTCGAGGAGCTGAAAATCAGTTCAGCGGGACTCAACCCCGCGGGAGCAGGCGGGGGGGAGGAGGCGCTCGGCCGTGGCACCGAGGGAACTCGAACATCTGCTTCTCATGAACTCTGTGGAGCTGCGTTAGCGTTTACAGGCTGTGTCATATTTTTTTGCAGGCTTTTCATACCGTTTAACAGCGAGCTATTTTTCGCCAGGATCTGGGATCAGGGGGGGGGGTAGGAACCCATCGCATGCACAAACACTTCTAAGCCCTAGTGAAAGCTCTCAACTCTTCAGTACCACAGTAGCTCAAACGTTTTGCCATGAAGGGTCAATAGAAGGATTGAAGGCAGGAGCGAGTCTGGAACCAGTGTTGGAAAACAAAGTGTACAGTCGATATTCAGCAGTTCTCTTGTCTTGACTGTGTTTTGTCCGTCATCTTTGGTTTGACTGTCAGTGATTGGATTGTAAATAGCTTCCCATGTACATTCGACTTTCAGTTTAAAAGAATTCCTGTATTATATGAAGTGGAATTTTCTGATGTATATTAAAGTGCTTAATAAACATATTTGCTTTACTGCTGAACAACATCTTTTTTTGCTGATTTATTCCTAAACAGGATGTGAACAAATACATGAGATCTGAGGAATGAAGTCGTTTAATGTTTTATGAGGTTCAAGATATTTAAATTAACATTTTATAACATCTGCAGTTTGTCTGATGGTGGTTTTAATCTTTTAGTCTTTTCTTAGGCAAGTCACCACATCCTCCTAAACTCAAGGCTCATATAAAGTGAAAGCTGATTAAAAATTTGTGGTCAAAGGTCAATGTCACTGTGACCTTTGGCCGTACGTCAAGAATTTATAGGTTTGACAATATTTAATGCAACTTTATTGGATAAAATGATGAAACGATGACATTTAATGTCCATAAAGTTAAAGGGCAAGTTCACTGTTCTGCATTAACACTTCTCTGGTTCGTGCTGTTCGTCATAAAGGGAGATAGAAACCATATTTAATAACTGGGGGGGGGGGACTGAGTTGGTAATTTAGAGTGACCACCATGAAACAAGTGACTGTACAGATTATACACTTTATAGAAACATGGACGACATGACAGCTACCGTAACGTGACGCCAAATCCTCTTGGTCGCCCCCTGGTGGCTGGTTCCTACACGTCTGAAATGAACCACACTAAAAAGTCAAAGTAGCCAACACATCAAATAAATTCTTCTCAGAGATGGTTTCTGTCATTTCAGGTGGTTCCTATCCCACTGATGAATGTTTTAAGGGATACAAATGAAAATTCACACATTATTATTATATGTATTAATTGTAAAACACACTATATTACAATCGATATACAGCAGAGCAGGAACAGCAAAGCTTAGCCTTTAATGAAATCCTTTCAGTTTTCACCACATGGACTTCATCATGTGTGTGTGGACAGACGTGGATGTGACGTGCGACCTGATTGGCTGGCAGAGGGACACAACTGCGATGTGGTAATTATAGTTTTTCTTTGTATCGAGGCTACAAAACCGCAGGCTGTGCTGTTAATACCTATCTCCCTGCTGGCCATTCGATGGTGGACGGCCAAACCAGGACACTGAAGGAATCACAACACATGCTGGAGTGGAGCAGGCCAGCGTGCCAAGGCCCCCCCGCCCCCTCCCTCCGTCCCCCCAGGTCAATCAGTTCATCACAGTTCAACAGGAGCTGCAGGAGATCAAGAACAGAGAGGGTTTGATTAAGTTTGATACAAATGCTTTTGCAATCTTTCAAAATTACACTTAACGTAATAATAGGTTCTCGGTCAAAGTCATCTGGGCCCGGCTCCAGCCCCCTGCGATCCCAGATTAAACAGCAGCGGTGATGGATGGCACCAGAAGCTCGTTCCTCGGACTCGTACATCCCTCAAAAGCCAATTTCAGTTCAGAATCCATGAAAAGCTTTATGGAACTTCAGATGTCCACACTAATAAGAATATTTCGCAAAACAAGCTCCTGTGCTTGTTCCTCTTGTCTACGCAGGAACAGAGTTTTACTAAAAACATAGATTCTTGCAATCGCAAAGTAAAGCTTTTCAAAATCGAGTTTATATGCATAGGTACATATGTATAAGTACATTTAAAAAGGAGCCTTCGGGACACAAATCTAAAAAACAAAACAACAGAAACAACAACGAAAATGGCAGATTTATTCCGATTTATACATTTGGTTTGCACTGATTTGTCTAATTTAAAGTTTACAGCTAAATTAAACATCGCTGCAATTAGTATGGACCACAGCCTTCCTCTCTGGTATTTCACAGATCATTGATTTAGACTGTATCGCCCCCTACTGGCCCATTATCTTTGTTTAATCGTTAGTAGTTGTTTTCGTGTTCTTGTCTGCACGATGATATTTTATAAAAACAAAGATCTTGTGGTTGGAGATTCATTTTATAAACGAAGAGAAAATATCCGTGCAAAATATGTCAGAATATTTGCTCTTGGCCCCGAGAGTGAGAATTGGATGATGTTGTTACAGTAAATAATTCAGCTGGATCGTCACCACCCAGCGTTTTGTGAATAATGTGCCACAGAACAGCTGAAGTGGGATTCAGACATTTGGACCCTCGGCTCAGTCGTGTCTCCATGTTTTTGAGAGGGTGGGTGTTAATGGCTCGACCATCTGGTACTGATGTCATGTGCTATGCACTGTCCAAGCTTTGGAGAAGCTGCTCGGGGAACCAGCTGCCAGAGGCCACATCTGGTTCCTCTCCAGCCAGGCCCCTTGTTTTGGATACGGTGCTAACAAGCTCCCATGCAACAAACACAACACAGCGACGGTTGGGACCCAAATGTTGGACTCGGCCGTTTCTGTTCCTTTGTGCGTTCGGGGTTTTGCTCCACACGTTCACTTCAGCAGATTGTTCTTTAATTTCAAGAGAACAGGAGCTAAAAATCAGCCGTTGTACTGAAAACCTGTTTGCACATGCCTCCGCGATGGAGCTGAGTAATTATCAAATCAGAAAACGTGTGTTGATTCCTGTGTCCCTGTGGGGAACACTTTCCCAGCCTGCGTCGGGATCAAGCACTTCACAAGAATGCAAACACTGGAAACATTTCTCTGCAGTTTGGCAGAGCCTTCGTTTCCCTGTGTCCTGTTTCCAACCGTCTCTGTGATCACACTCGCTGTGTTCAGCTGATCCCGGTGCAGGTGGTGTCACCGACACAGTTTTTATCTGCAATAATTACATTTTATAATGATGAATGATTGGTTGATCTAAATAAGCTGTCAAATGTGTCTCTAATCATATTGGTTGCCAAATTTAATGGATTACTACGCTATATTATGTAATTTTCTGACTTCATAGTAACATCCTGTCCTTATAGGATGCAGGATACCTTGAAGAATACATTTTAAACTCTGTATGAAGTTATTTTTCTACAATTGCGAATGTTCAGGAATGATTTTCTGATCAATGAAAGCTTTAGATTGGTATTCTATAATTTGTGGATTAATATTTGAAAAATGGACACTGCACAAAGGCTTAATATTCGGAAAAAGAACACGTCAGAGATCCACAGAATTGTTTTCACGGGATTCATGCATGTTTCTTTCTTGAGAATTAACTTGACAATATGCTTTTCTGACACATCTGCTTTTGAAACAAATCTCTGCGCAAGAATATCAGAATATACATTAGCAAAATCGACCCATTCTCCCCAGAGTGCATGAGTGAGACTGTTTAAGAGAACATCTTGTCAGAGCATTTTTATTCTTCAAATGTTAATTGCTGTTCTGGGAAATCTGGCATCTGTACAAGCATAAATAGTCAACCTCTGCGGATCAGTGCCAGCAGTGATTCGGTGAGGAGGCAGCCAAGTGGCAGCCTCATGCAGAAAGTCTACAAAGGGGTATTTAAATCTGTCCATCCATTTTTATAATGACACAAGTGCAGCCATGCAGAGCCCTTCATCGTACTGGGTTTCAAATTAGATTTGACCAGAGCTGCCAGTGACAGAGCCAGGTTCGAACTGGGAAATGGAAAAAGGTGAATGTTTCGTTTTTGTCTCCAAACTCAGAGCAATTACACGACAATTCAGAAAAGGAAATGACTGCAATTTAATCATTGAATGGAAATAAATGTTGAATTTGAACGTCCAATGACCTTGAGAGAAATTATACCTCAGCTGTTATTAAAGTTACACAGGATTTCTGAGGGTCTCAAATAAATCACCAGATGCAGATATTTCATTAATATTTCAAGTACTTGCCTTTTTACCTTTACCATCACTCTTGTATTTAAAGGAAAAACAATATTACCTCATAATAAGTGTTTTTGTTTTGATTCTCCAGTGATAAAATGTCCGGTGAAGCTCATAAAACAGAGGTTAGTTAGAAACTGGTTCGTTAACAGATGCAATTCTGGCAACAACCCTACTGTTGGTCTACACATACCAGGATGTGAAATATCAGTGTCAGGAAATACTTTCATAACGAAAAGGTCAGATTGAAAGAAATCACAAAAACTACAAAACCATCCTCGGCCTTGAAAGAAACGATTAAATTTAAAGGCGGATCCATGATTCTGATTGAAAACTTTCTTTAACTATGTTTCATGAACAATAACCATTCACATTATTCCACCACTTCCTCTTAAGAACTAGACAATCATCTGATTCCACTACAGTTGTTGGTATTTTCACCTTTACTGGACAGATGAAAGTACGGGTAGTTCACAAGGGGACATTTAGGGTAGTAACATGCAATAACTGGATATTTCAACGATTCTGCAACCAGGATTTTGTTCTGCACTTCTCACAGTGTTTAGTTTCTCTTTGTGAGAATCTCATCAGAGCCAGGACAGAATTAAGATGATGATGAAATCAATCAGTAACATATAGAAACCATGTGAGATTAAAATAGAGTTTTACATCTAACGCATCTTCTATTGACTAGCTGATGATATCCATGTAACCCTCGGTACCTCAACTGAGAGATTTTACAAGTTTGTTTACCTCCACTTTATCTTATTATCGACCTCAGATCATTATTCACAGAACCAAGGACACTTTTGAAACTTGAGTTTTTATTGACAACAGCCTAAAAGCCAGAACTCTCCGATTCCCCTGATGTATTCAGCCACTGATATTGATCTGGAACCCCATCAATCCCCTGCAGATACATTATGATCACTTTGTGCTATGGGGCAGAATCAATCTGAGTTATGGCTCCTATAAACTGCTGGATTCACATTGTGCCAACACGCAGAAAGATGGTTTCAGATGTTGTTGTGACAAGCGAGTTTTATTCCCTTCACTGGCAACTGTTCAAACACGGAGCGTCTGAGCCGAACAAGGCCATTCTTGTCCAGGTCTGTGTCAGTGGAGTGCAGCAGGTGGAGAAGGAGTTTATTCATTGGCCTCTGAGCAGCTAAGCATTTAAAACCTGGCTCAAAAGACCTGCTTGTGCTCATCTGTTTTCCCTCAGAGCTCCGACATCCATCAAAAGCACTTCGGTGAAAGCAAATTCGACAAAAGAAGGAATTAAGAAGATTTTTTCTTTTTTATATTCAGAATTAGATCCTGCTATCTGTTGCCGTGCAGCATCGACATCAAAAGTTGAATCAAAATTTGTGGAAAAGCCCTGTGCTTAAAAAGAAGAAGAAGGAGAATGGCTTTCAAAGCAGTTGCTGCTCGACAACAATGCAGCGAATTCATGGCCAACAAAGCCGAGAGAAGGAGAGATTACACGTCCTGTCCTCCTCTTTGTAGCCTGTTTACATAATCCCTACAGTCTCTCATCAAGGAGCGTGGATGAAAAGCTTTCATCGACTCTCTGTGGAAAACCTGCCTTCGTCTTTGAAGCTCGACACCGCGGCCCGGCGTGCACACAGGTGTTCCACTTTCACTAAACGCCGAGCGGGATAATTAAAAACTCCCGGCGACGATCTGCTACAGCCACAACGTCTGTCTCTGGGGGAGACAAGACACCGAAGCACCACCGGTCCTGTGGGTGTGGGCGAGTTGACCATAGTGCACCGTCATACTACGCATCATTAATCATGACGGCTGAAGCCAAGGATAATAAATGGACCAGCTCTTAATACAATGAAAGGCCTGTAGCTGCACGGACCCAGATATTCGGGTTTAAGGAAAAAACAGCAGCTGCCTGTAAATCAGAGAGTTTGGTATTTCATGGCTCCCTGCTCTCTCTCTCTCTCCATCAGTCTCTCTCGCATGCAAACCCTGTATCTCCAAAATGTCAGCTTTATGGAGGAGATAAAAAAAACGTCTTTGTTTACAGTGGGAAGACGATCCAGCTTTCGAGAAGAGGGGAAAGGGTTCATGAGCCCGAGAGGTCAGAGAATTATCCAAACCTACGAAGCATATAATCATCCACTCGGCCTCTTCTGGAGTTACACGACAGGAATGACAGACGTGTGATGGTGGAATCCGTCAGAAGAAGCTGGGAATCGAATAAACCACCAGATGCAGATATTTCATTCATATTTCAAGTGTTTGCTGACCTGTTTTTTGACCTGAGTGCAATGATCACACTTGTATTTAAAGGAAAAACAATATTACCTCATAATAAGTGTTTTGTGTTGAGTCTCCAGTGATAAAATGTTAGGTGAAGCTCATAAAACAGAGGTTTGTTAGAAACAGGTTCGTTAACAGATGCAATTCTGGCAACAACCCTACTGTTGGTCTACAAATACCAGGATGTGAAATATCAGTGTCAGGAAATACTTTCATAACGAAAAGGTCAGATTGAAAAAAAATCACAAAAAGTACAAAACCATCCTCGGCCTTGAAAGAAACAATTTAATTTAAGGGCGGATCCAGGATTTAGTTAAAAAAAGTTCTTTATACTACTTCCACCACTTCCTCTTATGAACTAGATCATCTGATTCCATTTCGGTTGTTGTTATTTTCACCTTTACTGGACAGATGAAAGTACAGTTAGTTCACAAGGGGACCTTTAGGGTTGTAACATGCAATAACCGGATATTTCAACAATTCTGCAAACAGGATTTTGTCGAATTAAAGGAATCTTGACTCTTGGACAGCAACGTTAATTTCTCAGTGAAACGATCAGTGTCGCCCTCCGAACCCACGACCTCCCGACCCTTCCATGTTTCTCCTCCACCTGAACGGTGCAGCAGAAACAGAAGCAAATGAAAAGCAGATTTGCCAGGAGCGCCACCTGGGTGTTTTATTGGTACTGAGCTGCTAAATCAGCTTATTATGCAGAGCTATTATCGCCGGGAGTTGAGGAAACTTTACAGCGTTGGCAAAGGTTTTCATCTGTTTCCTATTTTTTTCCTCCCTTACACCTCACCTGCTCTCAGTCGCTCTTATCCTCCCATTGTTTTAGTTTTTCACTCTATTTTTTATCTCCCGAACCTCCGTCGCTTCATTTTGATTTATCTCCCTTTCCTGCTCTGTCATTCCTCCTGGGTTTTTTTTTTCTTCCCTTTCCCGTGCTCGCCGCTCTCTCTCATTCTTCATCCTCCGTCTGTTTTCGCTTCTCGCTCTTTCCTGTCCCCCTGTTTTCGTGGCTTTCATCCTCTTTCTGTAACACGTTCACTCACTGTCCTGTTTTTCTCATCTCTCTCCTTGTTTTTCCCGAAGCTGTTTCTTTTATAGCTCTGTCCTCCCTCGCTGGTGTTTTATTGCCACCGTGGAATTCATTTTCTACGTTTAGCCTTCTCCTCTCACTCTTCTTTGTCACTGTCTGCCTCCTCCGATGCGTTTCCCTCTTTGTCTCTTTTTTGTTTTGCCCTCCCGTGCCTTTTTGCCTTCTCCCTCTGTTGCTCTCCTCCGTCAGCAGCGAGCCGCCCCCCCCCACCCACCAGGGCTGCTGCAGAGTTCATCTCAGGACACGACTCGGCTGCTGCTGCTGCTGCACACACACCGTTTGTCGACCGAATCAAAGTCCTGGGTGTAACGGGGCCCGGGGACAGATGGAGAACAGTGAAGAAGAAGAAACATTCTCTGAGCTTCACTGACGCAGACTAAAGGGGGAAAGTATGGAGAGGACAAGGATGCCACAGGATATCACCGATCAGTGGCGTTTTGCACATTAACGCATGAGAAGAAAAGCTGGCACAGACTCCGGCCTCTTGGCTTCAGTTCTGCGATCCGTTTGCTCCGACTCGCATCTGCCAGCATCTGAATTTGTTTTGTCAAGAGTGTTTAACAGACTTGACCTGATTCGACTTTCATAGCAGATTTGAATCAGCAGCCTGACTGGAGATCAGTTGTCACAGCGTGGGCCGTACACCACAACACGGCTGGAGACTGACGGCTCTGATTCAAGGTGGCAGTTTTTTAGAAATATATATTTATATATCAACTGTATACGTCTAGCGCTCGTCTACAATGATGCAATGAGAAAAGAGGAAATCACTCAGAGCAGAATCCTCGCCAGCACTCGAGCTAACGCCAGGGAGATTGTTTTTTTCCACTCAACAGTTGAAATTCAACTCAAACCAGATTAGCCGCACTCGGAGCATTTCTCTGGGGATCACGCCGGGCCAGGCCGTCATCTTTCCAAAAGCTGAGAGTGAAAAATATTTCCACAGCTATTGAATATATTTACAAGGAATGTGGTAATTCATGGTGAGCAGAGGAGGATCCCCAGGAAAGTTGCAGTTCAAAGTTTCCACTTTCATAGAACAACAAGGCCTTTTAGCTTTCGTTTAAAGTGGTCGGCTAATGATGAATGTGATTTACTATGTGAGCGTGTTTTTGCAAACTGTGAGAACTTGGTAAAGTAAAGCTGTAATCAATATTTATACTTAACAATAGTATAGCTTTGTTTTACTTGAAAGGATGTAGCTCAATAGGCAGTTCCCTCAGCTCTCATTTTATCTTTGAGCTCAATTACAGGCCATGACTTGCTCTTCATTACTCTCCTCATCTTCATTTCAGGTAAAAATATACACTCTGTGCTAATTGCCAAGTAGACGAACGGCATGAGACTCTCAGTGGGTCTCATCCGCCGAAGAAATGGGTGGTCTAAACCAGAAGGTTGTTGGTTCGATCCATGTATCCCACCAAAAAGTCCTTGTCCGTTACATAAAACCTCAGAGCTAAAAATTACCAACCCCCTCAAGTCAGAATTTGGACTCGGAAAGTGGGAGGAGCCTCACCACTTGACTTTGAAATCCAAGATGGCCGCACCGTGTATCAACAATCGTGAAATCTCTAGTTTCTACTGTTTATTAGCACTTCTGGCATTAAATCAGTCGTACATGTGTTAGAATGCGTGAAATGCAGCTTTTTGTGTTATTATGAACTGGTTTTGCTAACAATGGCTAGCGGGCTAACGTTAACATTGCCTTTGTGGGGTTGTAAGTAGGGTTGCAAAATTCCGGGAATATTCAAACTTGGAAACTTTCCATGGGAATTAACGGGAATTAACGGGAATATACGAGAATATACGGGAATAAACGGGAATAAACTGGAAATGTTGCGGGTAATTTATACTAACTGTATTTACCTTGTCATATACAGACATAAATATAAACATTTTGTTTTGTCATAGGCTGATTTGAGCCCTGAGGAAACTTTGGGCACTTGACTATATGCTTCTGCATCGTTGTGTCATTCTTAACATAGGTCTTTGCACAGTATTTGCAAATGTACACAGCCTTTCCTTCTACATTGGATGGGGTGAAATGTCTCCACACATGAGAGAGTGCACGTGGCATTGTTCTGTAGAATAAGATGAGAAAAAAGTTTGTAAAAAAACACGAATGCAATGCCAGAGATATAAATAGTTAGCCAAACAATTGGAATCGTCTGTAAACATATTTTACAATTGATGGATAAATGAATGGAAATAGTCTAGATGAACAGATGAACAATCCTCAATCAGCATGCCAAAATATTTTCCCCAGTAATATCATTCCCAAAATTCCCGAGCTTAACTTCCCATGGAAAGTTTCCGGAAATTTACTGGAAACTTTCCGCCCCTTTGCAACCTTAGTTGTAAGCCAGCTCGAGTGTTTCCTTGCAGAACCAATAACATTTAACGATTCTCTGGGTCATGTGTGTGCAGCCAAGTCTTCTCTCTGCTACACATCGTCCCGCTGAGAGCTTCCCAGCGCAGCTAGCATCGCCTCCTGACACATTCGGTGCCGCGTGGTCTCCACAATGTCGGCGGCGGCGGCAAACTGAGGTGTCTGTTCACGCCGGAGACCTTCACCCCCCCCACCCCCCCATCGCTCACATCACCGGCCAAGCTTTTGTGTTTGACACCGGAACCCTGAGAGCAGCTGCTATTCAACACAACCAGTGCATGACGCTCTGAATGTGGACCCCCCCCCCCCCCCCCCCCCCCTAAATGTGAGCGAGGCCTGACCCGGCGACCCTGAACTTCCACACGGTGCAACCTCCCTGCTCATTAGCACCGACCCGATTCCAGGTCAAGAGAGACCACCCCCCCCCCTTCACACTTGGTCTTTTACACACTGTCTTTCTCACCCACATTCACACACTGTGAGCCTCTCTTTGTCCTGCTTGTTTTATCCCTGACACACACACACACACACACACACACGTAACGACACACATGTTGCTGATCAAGGCGGCCGAGCAGGAGTCTGACCTCATTAGGAATCACGGCAGCGAGCCAGCGAGAGGCTGTCGCTGAATGACCAAGAAGCTGGAGGCAGCGACAGCCGGAGATGTGAGAGTTCCTCTCTGCTGTGGTGCAACTGGGAGGATTCAGTGCAGCTCTGGGTTCGACTCATTCAGGCCAGTCTGTAGTTTGCATTTAACCCCATGCTAAGATAATGTAAAATAAACTGAAAACATGCTAAGTATGGACTTTATGAACATGTTAGCTCTGACACTAAAAGCTTGTTAGTATGCTGATTTTATCATCTTGTTGCTATGGCAGCAACAAGTAATCTGTTTTTTTATGGATATTAATGTAATGTTTGGATATGAGATAGACAGATAGATAGATGGATAGATAGATAGATAGATAGATAGATAGATAGATAGATAGATAGATAGATAGATAGATAGATAGATAGATAGATAGATAGATAGATAGATAGATAGATAGATAGATAGATAGATAGATAGATAGATAGATAGATATACATATAGACAGATAGACAGATAGATAGATAGATAGATAGATAGATAGATAGATAGATAGATAGATAGATAGATAGATAGATAGATAGATAGATGATAGATAGATAGATAGATAGATAGATAGATAGATAGATAGATAGATAGATAGATAGATAGATAGATAGATAGATAGATAGATAGATAGATAGATAGATAGATAGATAGATAGATAGATAGATAGATAGATAGATAGATAGATAGATAGATAGATATACATATAGACAGATAGACAGATAGACAGATAGATAGATAGATAGATAGATAGATAGATAGATAGATAGATAGATAGATAGATAGATAGATAGATAGATAGATAGATAGACAGACAGACAGACAGACAGACAGACAGACAGACAGACAGACAGACAGACAGACAGATAGATAGATAGATAGATAGATAGACAGACAGACAATAGATAGATAGATAGATAGATAGATAGATAGATAGATAGATAGATAGATAGATAGATAGATAGATAGATAGATAGATAGATAGATAGATAGATAGATAGATAGATAGATAGATAGATAGATAGATAGATAGATAGATAGATAGATAGATAGATAGATAGATAGATAGATAGATAGATACATAGATAGATACATAGATACATAGATAGATAGATATACAAACAGATATAGACAGATAGATAGACAGACAGACAGACAGACAGACAGACAGACAGACAGACAGACAGACAGATAGATAGATAGATAGATAGATAGATAGATAGATAGATAGATAGATAGATAGATAGATAGATAGATAGATAGATAGATAGATAGATAGATAGATAGATAGATAGATAGATAGATAGATAGATAGATAGATAGATAGATAGATAGATAGATAGATAGATAGATAGATAGATAGATAGATAGACAGATAGACAGATAGACAGATAGACAGATAGACAGATAGACAGACAGACAGATAGATAGATTATTGTATACCATGGTTAGACGGTTCCTTTTCCACGATGGAACCTTTCTACAACAACCATTTCAGAGCAAACAGCCCAATTCAAAGCCTTTTCTCTTCTCCTCTGTCAGACACTAGCGA
This sequence comes from Limanda limanda, assembly GCF_963576545.1. Lineage (NCBI taxonomy): Eukaryota > Metazoa > Chordata > Actinopteri > Pleuronectiformes > Pleuronectidae > Limanda > Limanda limanda. The sequence goes on along the minus strand of NC_083645.1, from coordinate 25,363,651 downwards.
CCATTCATCAGGCCATTTTTTCCAGGGCTTTCAGCAGGCATGCCTTTGCATTAGTGGCTGGTGAAAAATCTCTCATTTTCTCATTTTTTTTTCCCTCCACGATTTTTCCATTTAACATTTTGCAAGATGCTGAATGGGAAGAAAGTTCTTTCAATCACACACGGGCATGTTCCTACTCGGTCTTCTGGATTTACGACGACGTTTGACCTCAGCTGGCCGGTTGCTTTATATTCACCAGATACTTTACAGGTAGTCCTCTAAGTAATTGTAACATTTATGAAGTCGGGAGCGCCGACATGCTGCCAAACGCCGAGAGTGACAGATTGCCTCAGCGCCGCCAGGATCTATGGGGGTTCGCCATCGTCACAATATGTCCGACTGAATTCATTATCAACCCGTGTGCTGGGATCACTCAAATCCCAACCGAGGTCCCACAGACAGATTAACATATAAATGAAACTAAAGGCAAGATCCTGCCCTTCATTTCTCATCTGTGTAGGCCCATGATGTAAAGTCCGGGAGGTTTTGGAGGAGGTGTCTCCTGGAATAGATGTCAAGCTTCTATGTCAGAATGTAGAAAACATCTGCTCGTTGTCCTGATGGAGCAGAAAGTGCTTCCGACTCGACAGAACAACCTCTGATCCGGGATTGTAAAGTGCGACGTGAATGAATTACAGAAATAAACACAAACTTATTTCCCCAAGTCGTGAAGATAATTAAATTTAGTAGTTTAGAAGTATAATTAATGCGCTGCACGGCTTTATATAATACTCTGTGGATTCATTCCTTAATAAAGTGGTGTTCATTTTATTAGGCTTTCTACATATTATGCAAGAAATGTCTCAAAGAAGTCTCCCATGAACAAAGCTACTTAATCGGTTATTAAATATTAAAATCTATGCTTCCTCAGTCAACTTTAAATTACTCGGGCTTAGAGAAATGGCTTCACCTCACAGGTACAAATGACTGTAACACAGAGGCAACACAACACCTATTTTAAAAGCTACTTACAGATGACTGTCCAGTGAAATGAATGGATGTGATGTGCTGACTTCACACTGCAAATCACCAGCGATTAGTTTCCTCTCTACAGCAGCTTTTTAACTCGAGAGCTTAAGCAAACACGACTCTGACTGGTTCGGTGGAAAGCTTTCTTCTAAACCCTGTGTTTGTTGTAGCTGTGCAGTAAACAACCAGCGCGTCCAGCAACATCTCGCTATAATTGCACGTTGCGCCATAAAAAGAGCTGTTGCTATTTTCATCAGCGCATGTAAACAATGTTTAGCAGATCTACGTGTAAAGTGAAACACGGGGACCCAGCCGTGATCTAATTTTAACAACGAGAAACACCTTATTTGCCAAACATAGCAAACATCTGTTTGGTCTCGGTTGTTTCTGCTGCAGACGCAGCACAGCACGGGATATAATAACGCAGGATAATAAGCACTTGACAAAGTGGAAGGACGGTGTGACCTCACAGGAATAGGACAGTCACACACACACAGCAGATTTGAAACCAGAGGAGGCCAAAATGTCAAAAGGAAATTGAGGTATAATCACTCACTCACGCACTCAAAGACATATTAACATGTTAGAAGCAGTGCTTGTTAAAGAGACGTGGATATTAAATCAGTTGAAATGTGTTTGTTTCATTCGTTTGCAGTTTGCAGTATAACTCAATGTGTGAAAGTATTTTATAAAACAACTTCCAAGTCCGAACTGTCTGAAATATCAGTTTTGATGTTAGTCCAGCTGAGGAATTTGCAGTGGACAGTTTTCAAAGTGTGTCACTTAGACGCTGGAGACCACAGCTCCTGCCCAGTCTTCTCCCAGCAGCCGATCTTTCACTCTAACCACGGAGGCTCCTCTACCCTCAACCCTCAAGCTTGTTACCTAACGCTACTCGAGTCGTTTTAAAGCCTCTAGCGGTATCCTGTGTTTTTCTTAGTGTCAGAACTCCAATAAAAAAAAAAGACCCAAAAGACGTAATAAAACGATCCTGCACTCGTGGATGTGTGTTGGTGTTTCCAGAGCCTCATAGATCTCATTCCTCTTCTGCTCCAGAACCCGACTTCTGTCCCAAAACACTTCAGTGAGCCACACTGAAGCACTGGGTGACATGTCCCTTGATTCACAATGAATTGTGGACACTGAGGCTTATTTTGAACTAACCTCACACACACCATGTTGCTGTAAATCACCACCGAGCTGAATCAACTCTCTGCTGCTGTTTGACTTTCGTTTTCTTTCTTTTTCAAATCAAACAAATCCCAGGCTGGGTTGTTTTTTTACAAATAAGATTGAGGGAGTCAGATATGAAGGAATTTGGTCTTAGAGGAGGTAGAATTTGGACATTTGGACAGTGGGTCTGTTGGTTTTGGTGTTTTCACAGCAATATATATTTAATCAGGCTGGAGTTTTTCTTGAGGGCGAGCAGATCAGAAAATGCTCATATGAGTTTGTTTTGGGAGAAGTCATGTGGGTTATCTTGGAGGACACAACGATAAACAACCTTGCTCTATCGTGGAATATGTTGTCCACCTTATGCATGAGTCATAATTCAACATGATGAATTACTGGATTGGCATTTAGCAGAGTGCACACATCCACCAAAGCCCAACAGTCCAACTTTAAATTCAATCAAATTGAAAACACTCAAACAGATCAGTCCCCTTAATGAGAAATAACAATTTTCTCTTTATCAAGATCCATTTATGTTTCCCTAAGAAATCTGTCAAAATCTAGATACATAACAGTTTTTTTAAGATCTACACCCATAACGAAACCCGATCCTTTTCGTAGTTCTTGTATAACCCTGCTGATAACCGAACAAACAACAAACTTATCAACAAATCAACCAGACGAGCGTAAACATAACCTCCGTGGAAGGGTTAATACTTTTCAAAAAGTCAAACCTCACAGGAAAGACTGGCAACAAGGGACCAGTTGGAAATTAGCTCTGGACATGAGAAGAATCACCCTCCTGGCCTCTTCAGTGAATGGAAACCCTGGTGTCCAGCAGCACCAGCTCCCATTAAAAACCCCTGTTCATTGTAGGAAATCAAAACCTTACGAGTCACATGTAATTGCACCAAAAAGCTGCACTTTCAGAAAAGCATTTATCCTCCTGAGCACTTTCTCGGATAAAATTGTAAAAGCCAATTTTGGTAAACATGTTTCAGTACCTGGCAGAATAAAATAAAGAAACAGCAAAGAGCAAAGAGTGACTCAGCCGAAGGTAAGTGAGGTAAGGGTCTGCCGCGGCCCCTCGGAGAGCAGACCACCCACTCACGTCCCCCATTAAGGAGCCGGCTCTTCCTGCACATCAACGCCCCTGCAGCAATTTACTGCTCCGCTCGCACGGAGGCCAAACCAACGGTGAGCGACGGAGAATTAATGAGACATGGGTCAATGAAACGGACAATGACTAGAGGAAAAAAATGTCCTCGGCCGCGATTGAAATTCCAGTCTGTGCATCTTCACAGGGGAAAATATGAACTGATTTAAACTCCCTGCGTTTCCTTGGGTTCTGTTCTTTTCTTCTTTAAAACTTAACTGAGATGTGTTTCTTGTTTTCTTCAGTTTTTCTTGTCTCCAGTGGGTTTTACAGGTTTTAAGGAACATAAAGGGAAGTCACTCTCACATATCCATTCACTCCGAGCCTGTTCCTGCCTATAGTGTTTGTTAGAAGTCAAACTCAGAGGAACACGTTCACTCCTCGTGTCTGAGAAGCTTCCTACCTGCCACACGATGGGTCTTTCACTTCACCTTTAACCATCGTTTTAGAATATAGGTCACACTGTGTAAGATGAATAGGTTACACAGCACAATGTGAGGCGGCATCACCATTCAGCCGCTCTACAGGCAGTCATCAACCCCCCCGCCCGGGCTCGTACAGCGGTTTATTAACAATGCAGGAGCGACACGTGTTGTTACCTGCATCCTCCTCCTGTTAGGAGACGATACTGAATATAATGACTCAGTGAATGGTGATAATCTGCCTGTAGCGTTCAGAGTTTAATGTTTCCTCACGAGCAAGAGTCGGACTTTCATTAATCCACCTGGTTTACGGGTGTTAATTAAAAAAGGAAAAACTTGCCGACTTGGATTACTTGAGATTTTTTAGGCTGCATGAACCCAGAGCTTTGATATTCATCTCTCAGGTCGATGGATTGAAGAGAATAAGTGTAAATTTAAATTAAAATACCACAGATTTTATACCAAAGCTAATGGACAGCTCACTGCTCCTTGTTTCTGTACTTTGAGTTGGTCAAGTTATTATATTATATCTTATAGCAGTGAGGTTAATGCAACATTAAACCTCACTCATGCTTTTTGTTGCTACTGCTGGTAGAAAGGCTTGTTATCTTGTATTGCTGTTTACCTGTTGTCTCTTTGTTTTTCAGCAGAAAGTATTGAACCGATTATAATTATTACATCGACACTTGGTGGAAAGATGTGGAGCCAAATAACAAAACTACATTTTGAGGTGGATCCAGGAAGTTTGTATCATTGTAACATTGTGGATTTTGAGAATTTCCCCACGTTTCCCAGAGAACAATCCATGGATCTTGAAGAAAAGAAAATGTTTTACTGACCCCATATCTTTGAGTGTGTGGAAGTTGGTGCAGCTCTATTTAATGGGTCTGTTGGGCCTTGGTGGAGATATATACGCTCGGCTGAGTGACTTTTCTATTGTCGTCTTTTTTATGTTGTGTTCCTCTACAAGTTTAGATGCTGATTCTTTTCTTTTTCTTTAATGACACAGTATCTTGTTCCTTCCTGGCGTCGTGTGCCGGGCGGTGGGGAGGAATAAAGCACAAGTCAGCTCTGTGCACAGATCTTTGTTAGTTCTCCTTTCTGCTGATACTTACTCTCTCAAAACATTAATAATACATTTTACTACCCTATTATACTACATTTCATTTTGTCTGTATTGCACATGGATATTATGCCTCTAGTGGGCTGCTTGTACCTTTGTGTGTGTTCGGGTGAAACTTTCTCGAGGCGAGCTGATCTCTAATAACCTCACGACACTCGTCATCAAACAGTCACCATGTGTAGGCATGCATCGGACTTTTTAACAAGGTTTATTTCACGGCTGAGAGGAAAGGAAGCGCTCAGGGATTGGCTTTTAATCTCCAGAATACTAATAAACAAAACGAAGAGCTAGAGAGAGAGAGAGAGCAAGAGAGAGAGAGAGAGAGAGAGAGAGAGAGACTGCAATCAGTTTGCAATCAGAAGGGCTGATGACGTGTGCAGCAACATGTGAAGAAGCTCAGTCAGAGAATCAGAGGATCTCGTTGGTCCCGACACAAACAACTGTCACCGAGCAGCTGGAGTTCAGACCGAGACCAACATGTTGATTCATCAGGGAGGAAATCAAACGGCTCCAATAAGCAGAACAGATTGTCACAGATATTATAAAATGGTGACAAGCTTGGCTGAGATGGACGCAGATGTGCAAGTTGGTGTGAGTTGACGTCATCGGCTGTTTTCAGACCCGGGAAATTTGGGGAACTATGAAGAATGCAGCAGGAAGAACAGGAGCATCCCCAGAACGTTCAGGTGTGGGGTGGTGTGTGGGTGGAGCAGCAGGGGGCGGGACCTGAACACATCAACGACAAGCGTCTGTTCTCGTCACCAAAAAAGCTCCCGAAATCTCGTTGTTGACATGTTTTGTTGGCGTGTTAGAAACGTCATCTACATCCAGATGAACTGACTCTTACACTTGTGTTCTCACGTTCAGCTCCTCTGGAGAACGTCCAGACTTCAGTCCAGGTCTGAGAGTAGCTTTATAGAAAAGGCAACTGTGGAAAACTGACCACACATTCAGGTTAAATGATTAAGTTTCACATGATGACAATTCAATCCTGCAAACACTCTCACACTATGAGCATGTTCGGGGGTGCAGCACTTGAGTCTGCTCTCCAGACGTTTGTTTAAGATCTCAGATGTTTCCATGCTCTCCATCTCTCCAGCTGTTTTCTCTCTCCTCTCTCTCTCTCTCTCTTTCTCTATCTCTCTCTCTCTCTCTCTCTCTCTCTCTCTCTCTCTCTCTCTCTCTCTCTCTCTCTCTCTCTCTGCGTCTGTGTGTGACATGCCACCCGCCCCCCCGCCTGCACGCCCCCGATGTGAAGTGTCTCTGCCTGAATCACACGGAGCTTTCAGTCCTCAAAGAGAGAGAGTGGATCCTGAAATGTGCCGATGGCAAACCACAAAGAGCTCGGCTCATTGAGTACGTGGGCGCTGACGGGGGGGAAAGTTACCGAGAAGAGTCGGAGAAATTTACATCCCATCGAAGAAGTCTGTAAAAATCGTATATTCTTTTAAAATCATATTTTTAGCAGATATTATTTCCCAGCATGATAGAATCCTGACATGTAGAGAATGTGACCTTCCTGTTCTAACCCATGGTGGAGAGACATTACATGTTCAAGGTGACTATTCAATAATATACTATTTACTTTTAAGACCTAGAGGGGATCTCTTGTTGTTATAGACACTGGTCTGCTTCACCTCTGTTAGATGTCAAATCCAAAATATTATATAATATCAGTGAAAAGAGGGACTCAAAGAATGCTTATGTGCAATTTATTATGTATCCAACTAGAACTATAGTGTGTTATGTATAGCCGCTTATAACATTCAATTGGAGTTTTCACAACATTTAGCATCATGGACATGTGGTTGCTTCCAACTGTTTGACGATGCAAACAAGATTTTGCAAAATGAAACAATGAAATACCTTATGACATAAGTAATTTCATAAGGTATTTTGGATGGAAGCAAACATCGTAATAGAGATATTTTCTAAAAGGTCACAGGAACATACGGACATCTCTTTCAGACAAATGCTCAGCAACATGCAAACAGGAATTGGAATGGAATTTTCCATTAGGAACTCACATAAACATCATAATCAAAACAACACTGTCGATAGATGAAGGATCGTTTCTAAGATGAGATTTCAGATATTTTCCCTCTGCACATTTAATATGTATTTTCAGGAGCAGCCGAGACGCAGGAGAGACACAACAACATAATCATGCAGTGGTGTGTTATTACGGTTGGTTTGTAAAAGTCACTGCACACGACGGCTTTTTGTTCCTGTTTTTATCCATCAAATTAATAATATTAATGTGACACAGTCCTATTGGTTCCTGTTGTTATTTGCATTAGTTCGTGTACATTCGGTGATGTCGTGCAGCTCAGCAACAGCCTCTTAGACTCCTGAGGGTTTAATCATTTCCAAACCAATCAATATCCTCTCAGCGGCCGTCCACACGTGTTGCACGGGTCTCCGTAGTTACCATCCCCCCTACACACAAACACACACACATATACACACACACACAAAGGTAATGGCTGTTGTAACAGGCTACACACAGCGGACAGACAACAACTAGCTTATTTTATTTTATATTTGATTCCATGTGGCTCCCTGTATTCTCTCCGTAGCTTTGACTCAGTTTACATTGTCAAAAATATTCAGATATTAACCTGATTAAGATTCTGATTATGACACAGCTCTGTAAACAGACAACCTTAAACTGAATGAGGTCACACTCGGGATAAGCACTAACCGAATTAAGACGGTTTCAACCTTCGTCACATTGTGTCTTCGTCTTCATCGCATCATAAATTAGTAATTACACACTCAAAATGCTACGGTAGCATCGTATCATTAAAATAGTTTAAAACTGGTGGAATAACATCGGGCGTAATGGCAGGAGTCAGACATGTAAACAGGAATATGAATGTAAAGTTCTATTAGCAACTCGTGTAAACACTATAATCAAAATAATGATTGTGGTGTCCATGTTAGCATCGTCAGTGTTTTTGTCATTTTGTAATTTCCTCCTGTCTGCGCAGCATTTGTTAAAAACGATATTTTCGAAAAGCTCATCCTCATCGTGGGTGAAAGCCCTAGAGACTTGTCAAGTCATCACATTCACACATATCACGTTAGAACGGATGTTGTTGACAAAAAGGCAATAACAGCCTCCTCCTCCTTTGAAGAGGTTTTCATTCATCTCTGTGGATCAGTGTCAAATGATATTGAGAGGTTTTGCATTAAAGAGATTTAAGATGGATGGAGGAGAGAGGAAGAAAAGAGGAAGAAGAGAAAAGTTAACGTCCTGATAATGTACGATTCAACTTAGCAGCTGTCGAATGAAATCAGGAGGATTCAAGAAAAAGAAAGTAAAAGTAAATAAATGCATATATTTCAGTATTATTTAAACTTCCGAACACCGTTGATGAGATTCAGATTCTTCCTCTCTCTCTCTCTCTCTCTCTCTCTCTCTCTCTCTCTCTCTCTCTCTCTCTCTCTCTCTCTCTCTCTCTCTCTCTCTCTCTCTCTCTCTCTCTCTCTCTCTCTCTCTCTCTCTCTCTCTCTCTCTCCGCCGCAGTCTGCTGTTCGTGTCTGATGAGCATTTCTCTCTCCGCCGGTCTCACAAATTGGATTTCCCTCCGGACAGAAGCTGGTGTTGCATCTCGTGTCTGACGAGCACGTCGGCCGACTCCGAGCGGGAGGAACTGATCCGTGCACTCCACTGATTATTGATCTCAGTTGTGCTGAGTCGTCCCAGAGACGCTCCGGCCTTCACGGCTTTGTGCTGAGCGACTGTCTCATTCGTTTGCCTCGTGAAATAATCCATGATTCCACATTGAAATGTCATCACTGCGTCTGGTTGTGTGTCCACGCGCCGGGACCACTCGTCTCCACAGGCACATTCTGCATTGAGTGTGTTTATATTGGTCTTTATACCTTTTTATTGTTTTGTTATTGCCTCGTCTGCAAACACTCCCTTGTTTTTATCTTTTCATTTTGTTTAATTCCCTCGTCTATAACTCTCCATCCATCCCAATAACAGTCAGCAGTCGGTCGGCAGGGGCGTCACGGCGTACGGGGGGGGCAGAGGAGGCGGGTTCCTGGGGGGGGGCCTGAGAGCTGCTGATTACATCAAGTCCCTGTGATGACAGATTTCTGCCAAAAGCTTTGTCATTTCAGAGGTTAAGTTGAAATCAGAACGTCTGAATCATTTCCCTCTACATTCCTCTACGTTGAATTGTTATTATCTCTACTGTTATTTATCGTATGCACATGATTTGTTAGTGATTTTGATAATGAAAGAATCGTTTGCAAATTTGCAAAGGACCTGAGAGCCGCTGATTAAATCAAGTCCCTGTGATGACAGATTTCTGCCAAAAGCTTTGTTATTTCAGAGGTTTGCTTCAATTTAAAAAGTCTGAATCATTTCCCTCTACATTCCTCTACGTTGAATTCTTATTATCTTTACTGTTCTTTATCGTATGCACATGGTTTGTTAATGATTTTGATGATAAAAGAATCGTTTGCAAATTGGAATCAGGTGGTTTGATATCCAGTCTTTGTGTGGAGGGGGTTTGGTTCAGTGCAGGAGGCCCCAGGTCCCTCAGGACCCTCAGGACCCTCAGGACCCTCAGGAGCCGGGGCCCTTGAAACGCTCCCGTGCATCAGTATGAGCTGAGTGAAGCAGCAGCATCTGTCAGCTGATCAGCGACGTGTAGATGAGATCAGAGTGTTTCACGTGTGACTGAAGTTCCTTTGCTTCAACGCTGATCCTTCCACAGAGAGAAGAGAGGTCAAACTGAAACTTTAATTCTTGCATCATCGCTCCTGTCGTCCTAGAACACGACAGAATATTTAATATTGGCTGAATATTCACTCTCCTGCAACGTGTTGGCTAAAGCTGAACATGACTGTGCTAACGACGGAATGCTAACGACAGAATGCTAACGACAGAATGCTAACGACAGAATGCTAACGTTCACAGAAACTGATGAGTTTGGCTGTGAGTGAGCTGCTGGGCGTGTCCCGCTCCATTCATCTTCCTCTCTCTCTCTCTCTCTCTCTCTCTCTCTCTCGCTCTGTCTGTCTGATCGCGGTGGCTCGTTAAAGATGGGGGTGGGTACAGTGGGGGGGGATCGGTGTGGGGGTTGGGGGGGTTCACAGGTGCAGCCGAACTGGGATGAGCCGTGGTTAATGGCGTCCTCGGATCAATTATGGCCCAGGCGGAGGCGCGGTGTCTATCCATATTTAATGACTTATCAGCGGATGCGAGCCAGGCTGCCCCCCCTCCCTCCTCCACCCTCCCCCCCCTCTCCACCCACACTTACACGCCCTCTCCCCGAAATCCACCAGCACTCATCTTTCTCCCCCCCATCCTCCCACACCCTCCTCCTCCCTCCTCCTCCCTCCAGGCCCAGATGAAAGAGAGGCTTGACTTGTTAGCACCCGGCGTCACTTAGGGTCCGGACAGGACAGTGGGGCGTCCCAGCAGGGGGGTCGGGGGGGGGCTGGGGGTCGGGGGGGGCCCTGGCCAGCTTTGCCCCAGGCGACAGGAAGCTCCTGGTTGCTGTTGCTCGTCTTTGTCTGCAGCACGTGTCGTGTGAATATGATTATTTATGATACAGGCGCTTGGAAACGTTTGAATCAGAGAGATGAGTCTAAGTTTGATGATAGAACAACAGAAAGGATTTTGAAACATAATTTTGTATTAATAACCAACGCAAAGAAGGTTATATTTCCGTCTAAGTTGTTTTAATTGTCTGTTGAATAATAAATATCTTTCTTTAATATTGCGAACTCAGCGTTTCTCCCTTATTCCGTTGATTTGTCAGAGATAATTCATGAATCTTGATGAAAAAACCCAGATCAATTTAATTATGTTTTCAGAAAGAGAGACTAGGAATTTGCAGTCTTCTGTGAAGCACTTGAGTTTAATCTCAGAATAGAGATTTTGATTATCAGCTCTAATAATATTGTCAACATTTATCCGAGCTAAGAGATGTGAAGCAATGTTTATTCTCCTGAAGAAACCACAAGTCTGTATGATTTAGATATATGTTTTATTTACGATGCCAAGGACAACGCTACCCACAATCCTCAGCGGTAATAGCAACGTCTGATTGGTGGGGACTTGCTGTTACCATGACACCAATATCACAACCACAAAAATCACGTCAACTACGATTCACACCAGGTTACACGATATGAAACGGTATAAATACACATTATGTTATAGATAATATCCAAGATATGATACAAGCTATAATACATCGCAACAACAAGTTTACAATTAATTCAATTGATCTGCAATGGTTTGTATTTTCCTTCACTCTTTTAATAACCATAGTTCTTTCACTCTGGTCAGGATTCATCTGGTATCTGATCTTTCATCATCTATCTTTCATTCAATTTAATTATGTTTCCAGAAAGGGAGACTGGAAGTTTGCAGTCTTCTGTGAAGCACTTGAGTTTAATCTCAGAATAGAGATTTTGATTATCAGCTCTAATAATATTGTCAACATCCATCCGAGCTACGAGATGGTGAAACAATGTTTATGCTCCTGAAGAAGCCACAAATCTGTATGATTTAGATTTTATGTTTTATTTACGATGCCAAGGACTACGCTACCCACAATCCTCAGCGGTTATAGCATCGTCTGATTGGTGGGGACTTGCTGTTACCATGACACCAATATCACAACCACAAAAATCACTTCAACTACGATTCACACCAGGTTACCCGATATGAAACCGTATAAATACACATTATGTATCACATAATATACTAGATTAAAATCAATTCAATTGATTTGCAATGGTTTGTATTTCCTTCACTCTTTTAATAACCATAGTTATTTCACTCTGGTCAGGTTTCATCTGGTAGCTGATCTTTCATCATTTATCTTTCATCCATCTATTGGAGCGATTCGGCCATTTCTCCTTCTTCTTCTCCCTGATGACTTCTATGATTGGACCATGTGAGACCTGTCATGAAATCCCTCAGCAGCATGTGGATGGAAGCCATTTTGGTTGAAAGGTGCAAGGTTCCCTGCAATTATGTTGGTGGGGGGTTGGTGAGGGGGGGGGATGCCGGAGGCTGTTGGCCAGGAGCCGCTTGGAAAGGCTTTGTAGTCGCCTGCTGCTGCAGAGATACGAGAAAGACAGAAAACAACTGGTGCGAAATGAGCCAGTTTTAGTTTCAGACTCGTTCCAGGAAACGTCTGAAACACTCGAGACGACAGCAGCTCTCCAAACTCCTCATTCCACTGATGGAGGATTGGTGAAACGGACTTAACAGAGTCGCATCTCAGCCGTCAAACCCAACAGATGTTTTCTGATTCTGCAGCACAGACGGACAGAATGAAATCACATATGGCAGCAGCAGAACCGAGGACTCACACTGGAGTTGTCATGATTATACGAGAGACGGCTGCGGATCTAATTTTAGAAGCGTGAAGCCGCAGCTCGGCTCTTTGTCTCGTAGCAGAGTTTGAATCGGTACAAAGAATGTCTTCAACCTGAAAAGGTTAAAGCTCGGAGAGTTTCCTGATCAAACAAAACATCTTCTCCACCTGAGATTAAAACCCTGCTTCATCCTTTCTCTGCTTTGATAATAAAGTTTGATGCTTGAATTCATCAATTGTTAAACTTGAAATGTCGGCGTCTGAGGAGGGAGAGGAGGTGGACTCGACTTGACTCTGACAACCATTATCTTGCATTCAAAGCCAAATGTGGAATCACGGTGACATTTTTAGAGCAGTGTCAAGTAGGTGCTGAAATGTGGACGGGTGGAAAAAAGGGTTTTCTTAGAATAAACTCTATAGGTCTCTGCACATCGAGGATTCTTCGTAAAAATAGTCACGTACAGAAACCTTGCACGATGAAGTACGATGTGTTTCATTGTTCTATTTTCGGGAAAATCTGCATCAGTAGATTTAATGGAGTCGAGCAGCGAGCATGATTTTAATGATCCGTCCAATCGTGAGAAGTCGTGAGGAACAAGGAGAAATTCATCTGCTGATCCAGGAGCTGTGAAATCATCTCTTCCAAGTTTAACTCAGGATGTCACTGATCCGGTTTGATGTGATACGACAACTTTGACAGATTCGGAAATCCAACACGTGATGTTTAAAACTTGCAATAAAATCCAGAATCTGACATAAATCACGGACTTGATATTAAAAACCTATAGTATTTACAGCCACGATTTCAACACCAAAGTTATTTCTCCATCTCTCTCCCCGAACGAGGTCTCAAGGAACCGGGCGATGATCAGATAACCTTCTCTCTTCTGTAATAAAACTGTTTTATTGCCTCTGTGAAAGGTCAGATTGCAGCAAAGGCCCCAAGTTGGAGTCCCGAGCTGGAAGATGGCTGCTGTCGTTATGAAGATCCCGAGTGTCAGACACGCCCCCTTCATCAAAGGTTAAAGCAACGCACACGTGAGAGTGTTCAGCAGCATGTGACCTACTGGGCTCAGCCGTCTGTCCCTGTCCGTGTCCCTCACCTGAGTCTTTATACTGTCCCTCTCTGACTCCAGGCCGTGGTTCTCTCTCTACATCTCTAGTTCAAGATCCTGCGGTGGAGGATCTGGTTTTTCAATCAGCCTAAAAGGGGGCGTGTCACTCTGCTGCTCGTCCACTTCCTCTGGCTCCTCCCGGCCGCCAGAATCAAATTCAAGTCACTAATGCTCGACCACAGAGCCGCTGCTGAGTCTGCTCATGTTACCTGAGCTTTATCAAATCGACTTATGCTTCTTCTTAGCCACAACATTACTCCGAAGCGATCACAGACCGGACTGATCTGGTTTGTGGTTTCCTGATTCGGTGGAGCGAGCTATGAAATGCTATCAGAGCGGCGGCGGCGTCCGACCCAGTCATTAAGAGACTCGTGTCTTTACAAAAATCATCCTCTATTCCTTTACACCTTAAAACGCTGAACTAACACTTACTTTGCATGTTTTACAACTTTCTGCAACACTTGTTTCAAATGTCATATTCTCTATGATTCAACAGATTTTCCAACTTTACGTTTTCTAACTGTTCTGACGCTTAGGAAACTCAAGAGTCTGAGTCAGTTGCTCTGGACATTTTCCAAAGCTTTTCCTGCCGGCTCCCCTGGGGAAGAGTTTGTGAATTGTCAGAGTTTGGCCAATATGAGAAAACACCAGGAAAAAAGTTGTTTCAAACATTCAATAAGACAAATACAAATATCTCAGGATGATGAAGAAGACGCCAACTTGTAAAGACGAGGAGATTCGAGAGCTTTTAGAGATAAGTCCCGGTGTCGGTGCTGTAAACAATAAACACGTCTTCATGTTCTGCTGCTCTCACCCTTCGCCTGAATGATCCGCACATTTTCACATGTGACCTTCTCCTGCAGCGTTCTTCATATGGTAGGGGGGGGGTGTTTACAGGGTGTTTACAGGGTGTTCACGAGGGACGGGCCACCATGTTGACAGAGCGAATACAGAAAGGAAGTTGTCTCTCCTCTCACTTGTCTCTCATAGTCATGTCCTGTTGTAACCTCTGATAACTGCTCCCCAGTCACCACTCAGTACTGGGCTCGGTCTCAAGCTTCGATTGCTGAGGCGTGAGTCATCAGAGAGAACTGACCACAGCATGACATCACGCAAATGTCACGAATTCTTCAGATTGCTTTGTGTGTGGTTAGTGAATATGAAACTGAACAGCAGGGGATAAGACAGAGGCTCGTGTGTTCAAGTGTTTCTAAGGAGTTTGGTTTGGATTTGTGATTTGATTATATAACGATGGATGAAACATGATTGACAGCTGAGATTGGTCAAGCAAGATTCAAGATTCAAGATTCAAGGTTTTTATTGTCAAATGCACAGAGATAACATGAAGTAGTTGCTGGCAATGAAATACTTGAGTCACAGGCTCTCTGAAGCAATGCTCAAGTAATTATCAAAAAAATTAAATTAAAATAGATTAAGTGAAAAATGGAATAAAATATCTAAAAAATTTAAATACAAAATAAAATATATATATATCTGAATATATATCTTTACAGATGAAGAGAAAAAATAAAACAACAATAGTGCAAGTGCATATGCATCAGCGGTACCTGAATCCGAAGCACAAGACAGCGACGCCCACTTTCAGGTTATTTTGGCTTCATTTTTGCACGCAGGAGGAAGAGGAGACTTCCATCTTTATTTCCCAATAACCAATAAAAAGTGTCACTAAAGTCAACTATAGTTTTGTAAGTTCCATGCACAACCGATGCTAATCTAAAGTGAGCTAGATCCAGTAGATACCACAAAACATCGAGTTTGCTTCACCTCATTTCACAGGATACAAAGCTGCACACTGCAGAAAAACAAGTGCTGAAAAACAAGTGCTGCGTGAATGAAGTTTTATCGAAGCTAGAACATTGCTAACAAATAAAAACAGTACAGAGTGGTGAGAGAAAGGTCACCGGGGGGGGGATGTGACATTTAACGCTTCCTCTTTAGCTCGAGTGCTTCCAGTCGTCTGTGGGCGTTATTTTTTTTTTTTCCTCAGAGGAATTAAATCTAACACCGAATCCAATTTAAAGATAAATGCTGAGCGAGAACGTATCCGGACATACGTACAGCTGTTGACATATTACTCTTGTTTGTGTGTGTGTGTGTGTGTGTGTGTGTGTGTGTGTGTGTGTGTGTGTGTGTGTGTGTGGTTGTGAATGGGGTTTCAAGGTGAAAGATGTGTGGGGGGGGGTTGTGTGCTGGCGAGTTCTACAAATTGCTTCGTGGGAAAATACTTTGTTGATTCCGATTTGGAAATAAAAAATAAACGTACCAACAGCTGTGACTCTGGGAATTCTCTGGACAGACTCGCACAGTGTGTGACGGAGTGTGTGTGGCACTTTATGAGTGTGTGTGTGTTTTCTGTCACAAGTTTTTTGCCTTTAGGCTTCAACAGAGCTCAATAGTAAATCCAGCAATTTCAGCCAATTATGAAACTTTCACTAACAGTGCGACATAAGTCCGACCACATGATATCAGCCTGGATTGGAGGGATTCAGAACAACTGATGCCACATCTGGAACTTCTCACGATGTCATAACAGAGACGGGCATTATGTATTATTATTTATTAACTTTCCACAAAGCGTTTCAACACCTTTGGTCCAATAGGATCACAGCTGACACGTCTCTAGTTTCTTTGTATGAGATGCGTTCTGGTCCATAAAACCCTTCAGCTTCATGGATAATGACTTGCTAATGGCAGGTTTTGTCCGGGAGGTTATGGGGTCTCCTGGGTGGCAGAATATATTGTTTCCATTAAGCTTGCTCTCTTGGCCTCTCGGCTTTGTCCCTTCACCTTCCGTCTCTCCAGGGAAACACTCCACAAGTTCCCAAGTGGCTTATTTAGTTGTCAGCCGGCCTCGGCCTCGGCCTCATCAGCCCTCTGGCCCGGAGCTTTGCTTGTGAAGTCCTCTCATCGAGCTGAAGTGGAGCTGCTCACTACGACCAGAGATACCTCGTGCAGACTGAAGAAACAAGGAGGAGGCAAAGCTAAATGCTCTGAAGTGAGAGGGATGGAAAACAGTGATGCATTAATGGGTTCTGAAGTGTGTGATGCATGTTTGATGGAATAAGAAAAAGAAAATTGGTCCTTTTAACGCACTTAAAAGGCTTGAAAGATAAGTGGTTGAGCTGCTTTTTCAATATGACTGGAAAATCTACGAATAAAAGAAAAAGAAAATCTTTTGAAATTTAAAAAAATGTGAAACTTTAAATCCTTGAGTATCCAATCAGGCTTTTCTTCAGGGTTTCTATTGATTGTCCAAAAAAGGGTGAAGATTGCCTTTTTAAAGGTACAATAACAAACATTAGTCCACAGTTAAACTGTTAATTGTGTTTTTATTTCGATTTTCTTGTGTTTATTTCAAATTTCTCTTCATTTTCGAGCTGTTTTGAAAGAAGAATGAACAAAATGGAACGAGCCTGTGATGT
The DNA here is from genome assembly GCF_963576545.1 of Limanda limanda. Classification (NCBI taxonomy): domain Eukaryota; kingdom Metazoa; phylum Chordata; class Actinopteri; order Pleuronectiformes; family Pleuronectidae; genus Limanda; species Limanda limanda. The sequence goes on along the minus strand of NC_083645.1, from coordinate 25,346,853 downwards.
TTGTCGTCTAACAACAGAAAACATGCTGCAGATAATAATATATGTTCGTTAAAATAACCAGTAAAATGTTCTTAAATACTCTAGAACCTGTAAATAACTTGATATTTTTGCATGTAAATCTGAAAAAAATGAGAATACATTGGGTTACATGAGGTGACATGCACTGTATTCTGTGCAGCCCTCCTGCAGAAGAGGATTTACACTGAGCTGTCACCGGCGTGTCATAGACGGATACCCGAGTCCTCTCCGGTCGAACCATTAACACAATGAATGGGGGCCGACGTGCCCGGCCTGTAGATAAATAGGAGGATGCCAGCCTGCAATGGATTGTGCCAGTGCCACATCTGTCACAGAGCTAAACAGAAGCTGATTGTACAGGACACTGGGGGGGGGGGGAGAAGAAGGCCATTTGGTTTTGATTTGGCTCCGAGTCAAAAGATTCCTCGCAGCTCTTCATTCATCCGACTCTTCACGGATTTCACCAAAGTCCATTCTTGCAGGAAACTTTCTCTGCACGGTGGCTTCAGCAGCTTGTTTCTCATTCAGTGAAATGCACGGATTCACATCCTGGAGCTTTGCAGGAGAATTAGTTTGTCTTCTTTCTGTCGGCGACCGAGCAGCTGCACCGGAGCAGGTGGCGGGTAAGTGCTTCTCTAAAGCACGGGCCCCGGGTGGGAGGCAATAATTATTTACTCGTCCCATCGTTCCAGATTCCTTCCAATTGATCCATGGATCCAAAACTCTGCACTTTATGTAACGGCACACAGTCAAGAGTTCAGAGAGAATGGAAACCAGTGCTGTGGGCAGAGTGGTTTACAGCAGCAGCTTCTTCTGAGATGACATTTAAAAAGGTTTGGAAGTTGTCACTGATGTGTTCTCCAGGCTGTGAACAAGCTTTTTGTTTGCTGTTAATCCTCCGACAGCTTCACACCTGCTTCGTGCTTCAGCTCCTTGTTCCTATTCAAGCATTTGACCTTTGACCTTCAGGGGAAAAGCTGCCGAGCATCTGGACCTCAATTAATTAACTAAGAACTTATCAGAGCTGCAGCCTCACATTATTAAGAACCATTGATACGGATATTTAAATGTCTCACTATAGAAGAATTTTTGTTTTACATTTTAGAATTTTAAGATTAAGTTTGTAACCATATCATAATTGATTTCTGATAAATTAACCCAATGGCTAAATTGATGACCATATTAAAATTGGGTCACACAGTCTCTGGGTTTTGTGTGTTTTTATCGTACAACTGCAGATTTGATTATTGACCATAACTAGTGACCTTTATTTATAAATGCAGACTTGACAGACAGATTATTAGAAGCTGAGGAACTCTTTAACATTCATTAATAATTGTAGTAGATCGTTTACTAATATTTATTCATTTATTTATTAGATACACATAACACATAAAACTGTTAAAGTCTGCCTTAGAAATGACTTCTCTTTGTATGTTCTTGAGCTTAATCGAGTTAAGATGAGATGAGAGGATCCTTTAATACACCCACAATAGGGAAATCATTAAATATTGACTCTTAATTTGTGGGCTTACTCCTTTTTCCATTTAAATACTGTGAGAAAGTTGAGAATAGAACCTAAGAAAGTAACAGAAGCTGATTCTGAAATTGACGACAGACCCCGGAGACGGATGATGACATCGTGCGTCTCTTCCCTCGGCTCCGCCTCTATAGTAAAGATTTTCCGACGGTGGAAGCATCGATAAAACTAGAGTCGCTTTGAACAGACAAACACAAACCCCCCTGAGACAGAGCAGTGGATTAAATCGAGCCGAACACTCATTGAGAGCAGATTGCTCTGAATGTCTTGCTCCAGGACGCTGGCGCAGGGAATAAGACCTGCAACCTTTTCACTAACCACCCTGTCACCTGAGAGCCAATCAGCACTTTGCATTAATTCCTCTGGAGTCAGTGGATTGACATTCACATCCGATCCTCCTGAGGGGGGGAGGAGTGTGGTCAATGATGTCAGCAGCCTTCAAATGGCAGTGCGACGGTGGAACTGATGGAACGAAACAAAAGATCGATGCCCCTCTGCACTCGTTTAAATCCCACCTCTTTTCATATTTCACGTCACAGGGTTTGACATTTTTAAATGACCAGCGTTTAGCACTAATGGCTTCGAGAGGAAAATATAAACAACACATTAACGGCCCCAATTCAGAGAGAGAAAATGGATCCGGCCCCGGAGTCGATTCTGCTCGTGATGTCAGCCCGGTCTCGTGATGAAGGTCTCTGCCGTCCACTGATAATTAAGAACCTTCCTGCACTTTGTTCCTGTTGGTAATTTGTGAGCCACGAGCGAGTTGTGACAAATCACCGGGTGACGCGGCTGCACAGACCATCTCAGGTGAAAGGGGATTATTGATTTTGCAGAATAAGGTATTAAAAGTAATAAGTTCACAAAGTACAGGTTGGAGGAACCAAAGTTCTCACTCAAAGGCAACGTGTGTTCATTTAGAAAACAACAGAACACAGAAACAGGATCAATAATAGACCCACAACTCATCCCCATGTATCCCAGTCTCTCTCCTCTGGTATTACATTGTTATGGTTCGGAGGTCGACACCAGTGAATCTCCACAGACAGATCTACGTCCTGAGCTTATGGCAACGAGCTCCGGTGACAGATCCCAGCTCCCAGGAGGCTCAGAAACAAGATTTAATCCTTCATAGAGGAACAGAGCAGGTTGACTTTAACACCTGCACAGAAGTTCAGCAGCTGTGTTAACCTCCATCATTCACCACCTGAGGCATTCAACGCTGAGTGCAGAACACACCGAGGGCTCGTCCTTGAGAGTCAGACCCGCAACAAAAAATGAATTCAAAAGCGACTGAACATCTTAAAAGCCACCGACTGTCCTCAGAAATGACTGATGATGCCCTGAGAGTTCGTACAGCGCCTCCTTCATCTTTCACCTTCATGCTACGGGCTGAATCCTGCAAAGGACTTGGTCAAGGACGCTGTATGAAGACTCCACGGACACACGGTTTTCGCATTTTTGTCTCCTGCTTGTCCGAAGCTTATGTTACGTAGCTACTTTGAGCAGCTCAGCCACCTAAATACAGTACTTAGCGTGTTAGCTTCGTCACCAGTGTAAAAATTAATCTTAATCCTCTGAACTGCAATAACTCCACCAAACTAGCACCTTAGTATATTTGCATATTTGCACCAGCACCGTGGCATATTTGAATATTTGCACTTCTGCACAAATTGCACTATTGTTGCCTTATTTTTTTCTTCATCTGTAAAGATATATATTTAGAGATATATATTTTATTTTCTATTTAAAATTTTTGATATTCTATTTTATACTATTTCTATTTTTATTTTAATTTTTTGTTTGTAATTACTTGAGCATTGCTAAAAGAGAGCCTGTATCAACCCAGTATCACGTTACCATCTCACAATCTGGCCTATCAGATTGTGAGATGGTAACGTTTGGTCCGCCCATTGTTTTGCATTGGCGTGTTTTCACGTCACGTGACTCCCAAATTCCCGTCTGGGAAAAGGAAAACATGGCGGACATTCCTTGATTTTTGAGATAAAAATGTCATTTTGTAACTTTGTTTGGGAATTAAAATACATTCTGACAGTCTTTCTAGCGAGAAATGTGCTCAGGAATGGACGGACGCATTTATCTGAGCCCTCAAAGTGGGACAGCCTGGTCACACTGCTGTGGAATCCGTCCTCCGAAGGCTGCGACCCCTGAATCGGGGACAAACGGCTGCTACGTGAAGCTTTCAAAGAGCCTGTTGTTTTTGTGACACTTCTCATTACTGATTTCATCAAACACCAGATCCTGAAACCTTTTAAACCAAGTGTCTGGAGCTGCAGCGGTTTGCAGAAGATGAACTGCAGCACGTTGTCCGACTGACAGATTATCTTCTGCACAAACACAATAACACTTAGCCTTAAAAATACTGAGAGAAAAGAAAAGAGTACAGTTTTCAAAGTTTGAAAGGTCAACGTTTCCACTTTATCCCCGTTTACACTGCGAGTGACCAGCTGTGGACTCTCCAGTTACCGCCACGGCGAGGGGGGGGGGGGCACTACATTAGCTCCAGTGCAGTGGAATGCTGGTGAAACCTCTTTGGCTCGGCCACGCTGCAGCAGTGAAGTCATGATCACAGCTCAGGGTTGTGTGTTGAAACGCCGCAGCTGGATTGAATTTCATATTTTCTAGTGAGGACAACGGGGATGTGATGTCATGTGGGAGGAACGGGAGGGTGGAGGGGGGGGGGTGAGGAGGTGGGATGTGACAGACAAGTGAGGTGAGGCGTTAAGTGTGCGGAGGGTGATATAACCGAGCCAAAATAGGGAGTGCAAAGACGGGATAATTGCACGACGGGATGTGAGAGAAATAAATTCCCAGGCACGGGTACAGAGTCGAGCAGTGAGAGTTCATATGGAAAATAGATCAGTGTTATATGAGAAGTCTCCCCATGAACTTTCATCATTAAGTTGAGATTCATCCGTTTGAACCGGATTCGGAGGCGAAGACAAAGTCGGAGGGAGAGAGACTGGGCTCGGATTTCTTTAATGAACGGCATTAACATTTTACTTTTAACGCTTAAAAAAGAAAAAAGGCTCCTCCGTCCGTCTGTGTGAGTTTCATTTTTAATTTCAGATGAAGGATTAAGGAGTTTTTTTTTCTCTTGGCTGAGAAAGTTCCACCCGACCTTTTCCAGGCCCTTTTCAAATCCAACCGGATAAAGTTTAAAGTGTAACTTCCCCTCGGAGTTTTGGGTGAAGTGGTGGCGAGAGAGAGAGAGACACACACACACACACACACACACACACACACACACACACACACACACACACACACACACACACACACACACACACACACACACACACACAAACAGTCGACATAGCAATTAACTTTCTAAAGCTAAGTTATGCATGTCTGGCTATGAGCGATGACATTGTATTCACCTTAAAAAACTTCCCGTAATAACTCTAGTAAACTGAGCATTTGGTCGTTAGCTGCAGATTTGATTGAATGGAACAGTTGTATCTTTGTAAAATGAAGAACTTAACTTCACAACAGCTGCGTCAGCGACACTAATTGATCATCCTCTGGTTTACTCTGGTATCCGAGGCGGATGTTTTCTTCCTGAATGGGGTCATGTGACCGGAGCCTGGTAAATCCAACCAATCAGCAGGAGGCTCTCGAGGTTGTCACCGTTTCCAAACATCTCAGTTTCTACCCGAGGTTTTAGTTTCAGCATAGATTTGAAAGAGAGACTGTGACATGTTCATTGCATTAATTTAGATTTTGTTGTTGTTGTAAATTTGATATTAAAACCAGCATAAATATATTTCACAAAATAACAGTGATAGAATTTTGTTTAAACCTCAAACACACAGCTAAATGTACAGCATCACTTTAGACCAAATACAAACAAGGTCGTTTTTTGCAGATGTAAAAAATCTGACATTTTAAAGACATAACTCATTCAGGATGATTTTTCTCCAGGTCACATGTATCTGGCTATATTTGCTTCCTCCACCCAAACCCAATTTACAGTTGCTCTGCACCGGGATGTGTTCGGTGAACCTTGGATCCCTGAACGCCACTTGAATCCAATTTGCAAGGTTTTAAATCTTTATTTCTTGAAGGCAACACATTTTGTAGATTTCTATTTTTACCTGGCAGCGGTGGCAGGTTGTGTCTTTTGACTTTCTGAGTTTCATTACTCTGACTCCCCCCCCCCCCCCTTCCTTCCAAGGCTTCTCCTTGTCCTTGTGATGTGATGAAAAGCCCTCGGGGGGGACGGAGACAAAGTGTGGTGAGCCGGGCTTTGATCAAACTCCCGGCTCCGAAGCTTGATACGCTTAATAAAGAGGTTGATGATTCCTTGTTTAAAATCAGGGTTCAGCCGATGCCGATTCCAGATGTTTCCTGGGTGTCCCACCGAGAGAGAGAGAGAGAGAGAGAGAGAGAGAGAGAGAGAGAGAGAGAGAGAGAGAGAGAGAGAGAGAGAGAGGAAAACTCCGGCCAAACGTGATCACACATAATCTCAGAGTGAGAATCAACCTCATCAACCTTCACTCATTTGGAAAAACCTCAGTTCCTGTAGCAGCAGCTTGAGTTGCACGATATCATGTGGAAAGATCGCTGCATCATCACATCTGTGTGCAGCGACCGGGACCCTCCCCCCCCACCCACACCCCCCCCCCACTGTGTGACCCGACAGGGGAAGCACTAACAAGTGATCCCAGGCGTGTTGCAGCCGAACAAGGACGCAGCAATGATCATAAATCAAAGTTAAACGGGAAGCGACGACACGCTGAGACGACGACTGAGGTGAGAACAAGAAAATCATTTGCTCTCATTCACTCAAAGAGAATCTGTGAAGACTTGTTTTAAACTGAGTGGCACCAAACAAACAGTGATTCACTGGGATTGATTAACCTTTCAAACGAAAAACAAATATGGATTTTTAATGTGTCCGTTCAGTGATGAAGCGATGAGATGAGATAATTAGAAAGAATCAAAATGAAAAGAGGACGATGATAAAACTATGTTTGATTGATTCATCTGAAGGGACTTGGACAATAAAATTGAAAATATGAATTTGCTCAATCTTAAACTAAACATTTAAACATTCTTTACATTGTCACTGACTTGAGCGGTTGGAGAAAATCTATTATTGATTCTTTAAACGCACGTTAACCCATCGTTTACAAAAGGAACATCGTGCTTTGTTGAAGAAGACGTGAAACTAGAGATTCAGACATATTTTTAATTTGTCTTTTACAAGATTCTATTGAAACAGGTAAAGCTGAAATAAAACTCTCTTTCCTCCTCTTGTTTCCTTTATATTTTAAATGCTGCATAAAGGATAAATAACATCATTTTCAAAGTGCACTGAGGAAATATTAATCAAACGTTTAAATGTCCAGAAAATGAGTAAATATTTTTCCTTTGATATACGTTTGAATAAAGCCAAAGGAGTCCCATTAGCACGGCGATCACCCCCCCGCCCCCCTGAACCTTTTCATTCATCACTGTGACATTTGTGTCAAACTCATCTGAGCGACGGTTGCTCATTATCCCAGCATGCAACACTCCATCCGAGGATAAAGGGACAATCACGCTGCACACAACGAGCTTTTCAGAAACCTTTGTACGAACCTGACAGCGACGTTTCTATCAAATCTGTTTCCATTTATATCTCATCACCTGCCACACGATGTGTTTACATTAATTAGAGGAGGTAGTGACACCGGGATTGAGCCGCGGCACGTGAGGTCTGATGGCGTCTGATGCCCAGATGGCGTTCCACTGTTTATCTCGCCCTCGCTGTTCTCTGACCTCTGCAGTCTCTCTCTCTCAGATCGTCACAGCGCCCAGGATTCACTTCTCACCTTTTGGTGAAACCAGCTTCCCTCGGAGCCTCTGGCTGCAGGAGCCGCTCGGCCGTGGAGCTCACAACCGGTTTGACACATTTCATTGTGGCTGCAACCGTGTTTCCTGTTTCCCTGTTGTTTCATTTCAGAATAATGCCAGAGCTCTTCCAATTAAACCCGCAGCGACACTCTCCTTCTTTCCATCCCTCCATCCCTCAATCCCTCCATCTCTTTTATTGGCTGAAATCGGCCAGCAATGCGTGGACAAGAGGGATCCAGACAAAATTCCGTGGCAGATCCCAGGTCCGTGCATCCAAAAGCCTCTCTGCACTCAAGATGTTTTCCAACGTGCTGTCGTCACTCAGTGAAATACTCGTCTCCTGACACCGACCATGAACTGACCTACACAACCAAAAATGTCTCATGCTTTCTTTCTCTCTTTTATTCGGTTTCCCACATTCTTGCACACATGTTTGCAGTCGCTGTGTGCACGAGCCCAGATGAGATTCCCTAGAAAGTGCAAATTAATAAGGATATGGATTTATTTGTTATTCTGTCAGTGCTTTGATAACAATTGGCTCCTGCAGGCTCGGGAGCTGAGTGAGCGCACACGAGATTAAGATTTAATATTTGAATGATTTAGAAAAAACTACTTTTCCACGGATCACACACTCCAGAACTTAAATGCTTGTCCACAACAAATCGTTTATTACAACCAGTCACCAGCAGGATCCTGTGTAATCTAATGTTTAGCACAGGTCAGTGACACTATTCATGCTTTTTAAAGGTTCTTGTTTCCTTCACTGTGAAGAATGACAGGAGATTTGATTCATTTTAATTTAACAAACCTTGTTTACAAGAAACTGAGAGAGGGAAAAACACTCAAATGGTAAATGGACTGAATTTATAGAGCGTTTTTCACTCACAGCGAATTACAGGACAAGTCGAGTTCATACATTCACACATTCACACATTCATTCAGCACTTCTACACTCAGGTGACATTTCTATCACACACAGTCACACACTGCAGGGCCATCAAGCTGATTTGAGGTTAAGTACCTTTCCCATGGACACAGAATGCAGACTGAAGATTCTGGGGATCAAACCTCCGACCTTGTGGTTATTGGGCAAACCTCCATACCTCCAGAGTCACAGCTGCCAGTTTTGAAATCAGTTGGATGTGTACTTTTTAGTTTGGTCCGTGTCCCATCTGCTAACATAGGTGGACATGGTGATTCCAGCATGCAGTCAGCCACCAGGGGGCGATAGAAACACACAAGTCGTCCATCTTTACCTACGCTCTATGAGTGCTGCAGAATCTCCGTCTCTGTGATGAGAACTAAGTGTCTGCGAATCAATGGCGATATACATCTTAATAAAATACAATATTAACGCTAGTAACCATCGATTTAGCGAATTGAAAACGATTTAGTCGGTTAAGTTTCACTTGTAATTACGCTGCTGAAATATGTGACATAATAAAAAAAACATTTGGGCTAATTGTGTTTGAATGATGCTCATCTGATCGTCGGGGCGTGAATTCATCATTTCAATCTATAGCCTGAGTAGATTAGCCGAAGGCCTCTCGTCCAGACTGTCGTCTCTCGTGACCTTAAATGTCCTCGATAAATTTGAAAGTCGACACGAAACAAGTGAGACGAGTCAAAAAAAACAGTCGCAGCTTTTCAATGTAGACAAAAGCAGCTTTATCCATAGAAAAGAACATGCTGGACAAATTTGGCTCCTGAGCCGAGAGTCTCTTGCCAAACCTTTAATTCTTTCCTATTTTTTTTTTTTACAGTGCTGTGTTGGGTAAAGGGGGTGGGGGTGGGGGGGGGGTCCACAGGCACGCTGGACCAAGCTGCTTCTAATTAGCGAGCACAAAGACACCCGCCACCCCGACACGTCCAGTCCAAGGGAAGTTTGGCACGCCGGCGTCGGGATGAAAAGCATTCCAGCGCCAGGATAAGAAGCCGGTCTGGAAAACGCTGGATGGACCTAGGACGACAAACTGAAGGGGTCGCTGCACTGGTAATGGCCCTTATTTGTCTATCAGGTGTGTGTGTGTGTGAGTGTGTGTGAGTGTGTGTTGAGACAGAGGCTGTGGCGTGCAGGATGCGTCACTCGGTTTATTCCCTCGGGAGAAACACAACCCCAAAGGGTGGTCGCACCAGCTGCTGCGGCGAAAAACAAAACACTTTAAATGCTTTTCCTCCCGGAGAGAGACGGACGCTCCACGGTCAGAATAAATGAATACTTTAACTCCGGGGGGGCCGAGGAGCCGTCATATTGATCGACACGTTAATAACATTTGTCATCGCAAAGGGAAAACAGTTTAAGGAGACGAAAATATATCATTATACGACGAGTCAAGGGTTTTATGTGACTGAAGGAGTTTCAGCAAATATATAAACAAATAGATCACAAAGTTTTCTGAAGTGAAAAAGCTGCTGATAAAGTTTATGTAGAAATTTAATATGTGACAAATTCTTATTAAATTGTCTAAATACAACAAAAGTTACATTATCTAAAACATTTCCAGAGAAATCAACAATTTTATTCAAGTTAACAGGACGTTTCATTCGAAGCCTTTTCATTGAACACCTGAAGTTACACATTGTTCAGACCTGCACTGAAATCTCTATATGAGAAACCAAATGTCCTGATGTTTTTCTTCACGTGTGAAAGTCAAACATTTTCCAGAGTTCATGTCTGAAAACAGTAAAACTCACTTCAAATGTTCGCAAGTGAAAGAAAAAGCTGAGAACCAGAAAAGAGGCTTTTGCTGAATCGGCTTTTCATCTTGGATTTTCTTCCCACTATAATTTTTCCAATCATTTTCTGAAGACCACATCTACTTACAAATCTTCTTGCAGCACAACACACACACACACACACACACACACACACACACACACACACACACACACACACACACACACACACACACACACACACACACACACACACACACACACACACATCTTGGGTTCACACTGAGTTCATACACATCTGCCTCTTCAAAACCATTCTCCATTTCTCAGTGAAAACTTGTCACCAAGACGAAAAAGCAACGAGCTGAAGATCGATTCTACACATTAATAAAAAATGAAAATCCTCCTCTCCTGTCACCTGGAAGCAACATCTGTCTGTGAGGGGGGGGGGGCGTGTGTCGCCCGGCTGCTGTTCCAACGGACACAGATTCAACTAAAGAAGAAGAAAGTCATGACTCAAAGGGAGCTGCCACAGTGTCGTGGCTCTGAGAGACAGAAGTGATTCCTGAATGTGGCCCCGGCATTGCCTGCTGACAATAGCAGGAACAAAGACTCTGACTCTCCTTTTCCATCACCGCATGGCAGCGCTCCAATCCCACAAGGCAACGCAGCGCCCCCCCCCCCTCCTCCGCACAAGACAGGACTCTGTTTACAATGTGTACGCAGCGCAGGAGGATGTGTACAGCAGTTGTGGGGAGCAAATTATGGCCGATAGCTTGTGTGTGATTACAGCTTGAGCAAGTCATGTTGTCCCATTTGTCGAAACATCACCCGAGGAGCAGGAGCTTCCACACAACAAAGAGACGCCTTTCAACGGAAAGAGCGAGCAAGGGCCCAAGATGGCCGACACGGAGGGAGTGAACTGGATTATGGGTAATAAGCTGCATTAGATGTGGCGCGGCTCGCTGTGGCAGTCCTGCTTCTCTGCTAATGGGACTCACTTGGCTTTTTTCAAATGTATTTGAAATGTCAATATTGACTCATTTTCTGGACATTTAAACGTTTGATTAATGTTTCAAGTAAACTTTGAAAACAATGTTTTTTATCCTTTATTTAGCATTTAAAATATAAAGGAAACAAGAGGAGGAAAGAAAGTTTTATTCAAGCTTTACCTGTTTCAATAGAATCTTGTAAAATACCCAGACGGAAATAGATATTGACAGAAGACAGGGATAGTGAAGCAGGTTCTATTTCAGAAAAGGTTTTTTAAAGCAACACAACTCACTCTCAGCTGCACTCAGGCGCCCCCTGCAGGTGGAGTGCTTAATTCAGAACAACAGCGACTGTCCACTTGGAGAACGGCTCTGGTGAATTTCCCTTTGACTGCATTTCAGAAAATCTTTCCAGCTATGAGGTGAATTATGACCATGACACATTTGATTTGGAGCGGATAAAGGGATAAGGGGATAAGTTACGAGTTATTTGGAGGAACTACCCATTCCATAAACAATTGCAGATGAGCCGTTTCCACTCATTTTTCATGTTGATTTACTCCATGGGTGTAATTTGTGTTTTCTCACAGAACTGGAAAATATTCACCCGTTCTCCTCCGGGAAAAGAGGAGGAGCTTCTGGTTGAAGTGACTGTAAATGCTGCGTTGTAGCTGTTGTGGAAACACCAGAGAAGCCAGTGCTGTTAAGTGTGGTTCCACAAGATCATCCAGAGGTGCACACAGTTCGTCTTCTCCAGGAACAACATCTGGATTAGCTACAGCTAGCTGCTAGCTCTGGTTTTGAAGTTGTTGTTTTTAAGGTACACAAACTACCCAAAGATCCTGACTAATGTGGAGAGTTTGAAAAATAAATTAAACAAACACCAGCCACTCTCTCTCATTTTCTCACTTGTATTTGACTGACGAGCTTCATCCCGACCTCGTGGGTCCCGTCCACACGATTATTCACTGTGCAACAAAGCGACATAAAACATTCATCAACAATCCCCCGGCTGAACTGGGACTCGTCACCGGGGAGGGGGCCGCCGTGGCTCATAATGCATATTGATGCATCGGGGGTTCTTTGTCTTTGAACTCTTCCAGCAAACCTGACGGAGAATACTAATACGCTTCATTTACATATTTGGTTAAAGGGGAGAACCCATAAAACACAGCGAGACGGAGCCGCTAGCGCTGAGAAGCTGAGAAGATTTAGTGTTTCAAAGTGCTGTTCTGTTAAAGAGCAGGTACTTGCTCTCTACTCAAGGCACGGCCTTCACCCCCCCCCGATCCCCAAAAGCAAGTGATGGCCATGAGCTCATTATCTCCTCATCCCATCATTTATCAAAACAACCTCTTGGCCACTTTCCCACAAGGTTTAAACTCTTGGGCAGATGTGCAATAGTGTGACTTCACTAAGTGGACATGTGCAGAATCCAAAGTGGAGGAGACGAGCCGTCTGGTTCGTAATGGAGGAGCAAGAGATCAGTGTCTGTGGGTGTGAGGAAGATGATGAAGAAGAAGATCTGGTCACAGCGGTAAGCTCCTCTGCTCACACCTGGAAATAAAATGCTTCCTAATGTGTTACAGATGTTTATAGAATATGCAAATAAACATGCACGTTATTTCTGTTCACGAAGGCCAAATGATGTTATTATCATCCAGTCTGAGTTTACAGACAGTGTGTGTGTGTGTGTGTGTGTGTGTGTGTGCGTGTGTGTGTGTGTGTGTGTGTTTGTGTGTTTGTGTGTGTGTGTGTGTGTGTGTGTGTGTGTGTGTGTGTGGATGCCTGCTAGATAAAGAGAGAGAGAGAGAAAGAAAGAGAGCAAGCGAGTTGAGTTAGGAGGGATTGAATGAAAGATGATCATAGTGTATGTCTCCATGTCCAAAGGAAAATCTTAATTTCCACCATGGACGTTATGGTTTCCCCCTGTCTGTCTGTTTGTTTTGCAAAAAACACTTAATGGAAAGACGGTGAAAGTATGGGACACAGGAAAAAACGGTACCCGTTAAAGTCTTGGCATGGATGCAGACAAAGTGGCAGATCCAAGAATATGCGACACAAACACTATTAATAAACTGATTGGATTAGATTAGATTCAACTTTATTGTCATTGCACAGTACAAGTACTTAAACAACGAAATGAAGTTTACCATCCAACCAGAAGTGCAAAAAAGGCAGGAAAAGTGCAGAGTATTTTGCATATTAAAGTGAATATGTAGATAAATAAGATCTGTACAGTAAGAAATATATATGGATTATTACAGTATTAAGAGGAATTGTATGATATAAGAACGATGAATACACTATGAACAAGATAAATATATATAAATATGAATACACTATAGGCAGGATAGTGACCAGCGATCTGTAGCAACGACAACGGATTCTCCAGTCCAGGTTCTTCAGTTTCAGAGAGGAAAGCTGTGACCAGCATGAATCAAACAGCCTCTTCTAACCAGCTCGGGGCTTCAGGCCTGTTTAGCTCGGACACTTGTGTAGTAAAAGCCTGAGCAGTGTCTGATGGAGCAGAAGGTGCAGGACCCTGGTGAACACACACTCCAGCAGTGAGTGGACAAACCTCTCTGCTCCTTCCAGAGGACTCGGCTAACTCGGGCCGACAGCGACACCACAGCAGCCACCGGGACTCGACTCCCACAGCCGACACACGAGCTGGAGAGCGGCCATTACGCTTCAGGCGGAAACAAATAAATAAAAACTCCAACCCCCGCAGCTCTCTCTCTCTCTCTCTCTCTCTCTCTCTCTCTCTCTCTCTCTCTCTCTCCCAGCTGGAGGAGGAGCAGCTCGTGGGGACGTTGGCAAGTGTCAAGATGGAGAGCTGATCTGAGGACAGCGGCGAATGGAGTGAGAGGGAAGTGATTCAGGCCGACGTGCGATGATGTGCCTGGCAAAGTGTCACTTTCTGTGCAAGTGATATAAAGACTGATGTCACAGTCGCTCACGTCAAATTTCTCTGGTCAAGGATTACGCCGGAAATATGAGGCAGGGAATGAATGAGCTGGATGAATGTGTCAGGCTGCAGCGGGTTTCTGATCCGGGCTCTGAAGCCGTAAATATGATGTGTTTGAACCGTGAGGAACCAGTTTGAACATAATCTATTTGAGAAGTTAATTTATATAATGTTCAGAAACACAGCAGCAGATGTTCGAGGCTTTGTCTTCCTCCTGGATCTGCATTGAGGTAAATTAAAAACAAACTCCAGGACCGAGCTCGGATCATTTCCTGAATCGAGGAGCCGTCGTCAACGTTAACGATGAGACTCTCTGGGAAAGCAAAAGATATTTCCGGTCTAATTAGTCTGAAATAAGAGCGACTCATTAATATTATCTTAGCAGGTAGAGGGAGAGTAGAATAAAACTAATTTATATTCCTAGTGACGTAGTTTGAAGGTAAAGATAGCTTCAGTTATGTGGTGTTTAGGATCATGTAGACATTATTAACAGTTCTTAGCATTATTACCTTTACTAGGCTGAGGATCAAAGGATGAGTGGGACTTTTCCAATAAGGCATTCATGCTCTGGACCGAATTATCGTCTTTTAAATTTGCTTTCACAAACCCTGGCTCCAAATGACAGCACCAAAAAAACCCTGGTAGAATTTTGGCTTCATTCTTGTATCTTTATTTATGGTCTTTGTTGTATTTTGGACATTTTCTGTACATATTCGGTTTATAAAGTAGTACCTACTTACTTTAAAATCATCTGTTCCTCCCATGATCTTCCACATTTTATATTAATGTAAACAGCTTCTGTGGGTTTGTCATCATGTTATCACTTGTGGCATTTTTTTAAAGGTACTTATACATCTTTAAGAATATTTGGACCTATATTCTAGATATTTTACAAAGTCTCTCATACTTTATATTCCAACAGAGAGAGTCACCAAACTGTCTCTGTGGGGAAACGTTGTGCAGGAGCTTGACATCACGAACCCTGTACCTCCCAGATATCTTCGTGATTTAGAACGTTAGAAAATGAAACGTGACTTATCAAACATGCACGACAGCGTGTGTTGCAGGATTTGTATTTTAACGCACTGGGCTTCGCTCCAGTCCCTTTCAGAAGTCTCCGTGTTGCTGAGTCGTAATCAGCTCACATCAAACACTCATGCAGCAGCCGGCTTTATTCACGATTCCGCTGCCCTTGAAAATTCTATTATAGAAATCCATTTGCTGGACTGGAATGACTTATTCCCCCGAAGCCTTTGAACCACCAGCAGGCGAGTGGCGGTTTCCCACTCGGACGCAGTGACAGGCCGCGTGGTGCAAAGTGACAGGTCGACACCTCGCCTCCTGTGGAGAGGTCACAGGAAGGCGGTGACACCCCTCGTCTCTTCGGGCGCCGTCGGATGCTAGTTGCCGACAGACGTGCGAATCGATGGAGGTTGACAAACGACGGCGGTGTCAGGGCCGGGGGGGAAGTCACGCCGGCTCCATGATCACGTCGGTGTGACGGCTTGTTTCATTTCGCCTGGACACCGTCCACCAGGTGTAAAAATACAGCTTCTAATTACACATATTGGATCAACTCTCTCCTGTAGGCTCTGGCTTTATTAAAGCGATGTGGATTTAAAGGTCCCGAAGCTCCGCGGATAAAATTGCTGCCGTTAAATTCACAGGGTCAGAGTCTGATCTGTGCCGGTTTCATTTGGCAAAACCACTTAAAGGTTATTGCTCAGCTTCCTTTGACCGTCATTCAGACTACCCACAATGCATTTCGGTGGCCAAGTAAGATCCATTTACTCAGGCTTGATCTCTGAGGCAATGGTGGAAACATTACACAGATTTATTTAGATTAGAAAAAGGCAAATTGTTATATTCATATTTAATGAAAAATAAGAGTTTAGTTGTTGAACAAATGGATAATAAAGTAATGGTCGCACTTTCATGGCTGATTTATTGAGTAATTAGTATTTCTCAGTATAAAATAAATTGAGGAATGCCCAGAATTCTATTTGATAATTAGATCTTGAGAACCTTTCATCATTTTGATCAAAAGTTGTAATTTTATGAAATTGTCTGAGAGCTTTTTAACAATTTCAAGAAGATTTAATAATAATAATAATAATGATAACTTTACTTATACGGCACCTTTGAAAACCAAAGCTTCAAAGTGCTTTGCAATAGTAAAACAACATGAAATTGTTAATATCAATCACGCCGTCCATCTTTATAAACAGTCTAATGTGAAATTAATAAATAAACAAATATAACAGCTTTTACACGATTGTATCCTCAACATCCAGAGTAACCCAGGAACATGCCGTGTTTCAACTTTTCTCTCAGTAGCAGCTGACCTTTGTTAGAGATAAATAAATAAAGGGGCAAAGTTACAAGAAAAGCCAAACTTTATACAACAAGAAAACCCACACGGCAACACACGGGTGGAAAACCCCACCGATGAATAATCACTGTTATTCTGTTGGAAGCTTCGATGAAACAAACACATGATGATGCTCATATTGTGTTACAGGAGCTGAGAGTCTGGAAACACTGATTCACATCAGTGCTGTTCCTGATGTGGTGGCGCTGGTTGTAGGTTTCCTTCTGGTATTGAACGTATCATTTGTCCAAACTGCACCAAATTCAACTCTGCACCCCCCACCCACCCCCGGGACCCTGAACCACACTAGAAGCCGATAAGATGAATGGTGCTTGAAAGAAACTAATCAGGAATCAGGTTTTCATTCTCTGCCACAGTGGGTTTTAATGGTAACACTGCATGTTTGGTTCTGGCCTTCCCACGACTGCAGATATTCTTTGAACAGACATTTTACTCTCTGTTTGTAAAGTAAATCCCTGCCCACACGACCATGGTTTTACAAAATGTCTCCGTCCAGATGTGAGCACAACAATGAACTTAAAACAAACCACCAGCCAGCAGGGGGCGATAGAGTTGGATGGTGCACTGTTGCTATGTTTAGCTACAAACTCAGTCAAACTTGTAAACAGAACAAGCAGTGCTAACAAATCGTAGAGAAACAGGTATATGGCCATTGTTGTTGTGGTTGTTTCTGTCTCATTAAACAAAGCAACAGTGGACATGTGCACAATGAACTACGATGTTAGAGTTTCCCGAATCCTCAGCTTAACATTTGTACACAAAAACACAGAATGGAAAGATCTGGACTTTGATCCTCTGGTCAAAACGCAAATGATGTTTTAAATCATTAAGACAAAGATTGTTCAGTCTGAACAGCATCTTAAATGATCATCAACAACATGATTCATTAGCTGAACAGGTCACAAGTGGATACAAATATTTCTCTGCTCTCTTGTGGCATCGGTTTGATTCCTGGAGGAGAAATCATCGGCCTCAACTTCCTGCCGTCACTTACACATTAGTCAGAGGAGAAAATGGCAGAGGAAGCAGTGAGTCACGGCTGATGTTTCCCTCTCAGACTTGGTTATTCTAGCGTCTCTCACACGCCGCCATATGGGCCTGTGAAGTTCCACCGTGCCGCTGACACCAGGTCACGTGACCGACGGCGTGGTGTCATTATGCAGGATCGGTGACTTGAGCTTGTTTTACAGGCGAGTGGGAGATGCTCCTGCAGTGGTTGTGAACTCCTCTCCACGTGCAGCTCTCAGGCAGCTGGGCCGTGAAGAAGAAGACTGGAGATTAATGTACGAGACACTGACATGAATCTGTTTCTAATCACACACGGTACTCCTGCCATAATAAGGATGGAAAATATTCAGTGAGCTCACTCTCTCAGGAGGAGGAGGAATGTGATGTAGAGATTTGTTTTTTTATCTTTTATGAGCCTGAACCTCTATCATCTCCTCTAAGGACGTTTTGAACCGCTTTTCCAATTATTTGTATGTTTGTTTGTAAGCAGGATTACACACGAACAACTGTAAAGTCCCACTCAACTTGTTGGAAGGATGTGGAATGAGTCAGTGGAGAAGCCATAAAACTTTGTGTGAGAGATTTAGAGCGGCTTGATTGAATTTAAGAGGAATGTCGGTGAAGGCATGAAGCTCTGCTGAGAGTCATTCAGGTTTGCCTGCATTTGTTTGTGTGTTAGCAAGGATTTCTAGAAATGTAGTGGAGAGTCATGACCCATGGAAACAACCATAGAATTTTGGATTTGTGAAAAAAAAAATCTTTAAGAGACTGATTGCAGATCTAGTAGATTTAAATGAGGTTCTATAAAACAGAACAGATTTTCCAGAAAAGTTGGTGGAAGGATGGAACATTAAGGAAAAGAAATACTGCACTTTAATGTTTTTGTTTGTTGTTTGAGCTGTAAACTAAATGTTGTGACTCTCATAGCGCCACCTAGTGTTCAGACCTGCCTTGGACCTTGGGAAACCAGTGCTTTAATGGTGTGGATCTAGTAAACGTGGGTTTCATACGTTGTTGGGCCTTGGAGTCGGGACGTGATTGACATTCTCCTGAAGGAACAGGTTGATTAACGGTGTGATTGACTGATCACCCGGCCGACCGGTTCCTTCCTCTCTGCCACGACTCCTCTCGCTTGTCAAGCACTAAATCGACTCCAAGGCCGGGATTCTGCAGCCGGCTCCGCTCGCTGGCTGCTGACTCTCCACAGCCGTATGCGGTCTGCTTAGTGAAATGCTGATCGTGTGTGCTGGTTAATAATGATGCACTGCAATGGAATGATTCCAGTGGGCAATTTTGTACTTGAATTGCCACTGAGGGGAAGAAAAAGTGGTGATTGTAGGAAAAAAGAGTGGAGAGCGCTGCGGAACGTGCATTTATACAATTCCTCTTACTGGGCTATGAAACAGAAAACTGTGACTTACTGTGTGATCCAGCTTGTATTTTAAAACCAGTCGAAATTATAGGGACGCTCACGACACTATAGCAAGAATATGAATATAAAATAAAATACAAGAACATCAGCAGATTGTTGCTGTGCCATTATATTTTAGCCTCAGGGATTTGAAGCAACTCTGATTAGAAAACCGAACACAGGGTCTTGGTATGCATCTTTTACTAATTCAATTATACAACCAGCAGCTTGTATATTTGATAGTTTTTCCTAAATGTATTTATGTATTTTTCTTCCCATGAAAAGACCAAAACCCTGACACCAGGAGAGTCTATTGATCCGACGTCTGCTGATCCCTCCCACTCAGCCTCAGGGTCACTGGATCGGACTGGAAGCATATTAAAACTGCTCATAAATACATAACGTCTGTCTTTCATTCCTTAAAAACAGGGAATGATTTCATAAAATGGCCAAACTCTGTAGTTTCTATAACATTAGTCAAACAGGAGTTAATCATAAGCACTTGGACATCAGTGAAGGGAAACTGCCTAAAATCACAAACACTATTTTTTGAAACATTTATTTAACGTCCACTGATAGTTTGGTTCAAGTCCCATCTACTAACATGGATGAGGTGGGCTTTAGGACCTATTCTGCAGCCAGCCACCAGGGGGTGATCAAGATGACGTAATGTCGTCCATCTTAACGTTTCAATGAAAATATAACCAAGTTAAGCCTGTAACTTTTTTTTTAATATAAATGGATTTATTAATCCCATTAAAGTTCTGGGGGATCCAATGATAAACTGTGTCGACAGATATTAAAGCCACGAGGTGAATTGCTGATTTAATAAATAAAATTCACTTGAATTGAATCTCAAGTATCACATTTGATCCTTCTGGTATAGTATTGAATATTTAGTATTTTTTAATGGGATAGTAGTTCAAGAATGTTGAACACTGTACTTTATATATTACTATGAAACTTAAGAAACCAATTTATTAAAAGTATTTCTCTCGAGCTTCCCTCACAATCTGCAGTTTTACTTCATACTAAACGTGAATCACGGTTTATTGAAGTAAGTTGATTTTTCTCTGTTAAAGTCGTCAAGTGCGGTTTGATTAGAGCGATTATTTAACACACACACACACACTCACACTCACACTCACACACACACACACACAAACACACACACACACACCTCCTTGCAGTAAAACGCTCGGTTTCCTCCTCCGACTGCAAATATCGTAAAACTGAGGATAAACGAGAGCAGAGGACGACGGAGCTGAGTGAGATTATTTGTTCTTGGCTCCAGAGGAACGAGGTGAATCATCACATTCTCCTGGTGCCAGACCGTGAAACATACGAATATAAAGACGGCGACTCATAAAAATACATTAAACCACGTTATTAGGTTGAACTGTGGGTTTTACTAAGAGGTGGGCGGGATCATCTCACATTAAATAAATCTCTCTGCTTCTGCTTCCAACATTTAATTCATTCATTTGGGTCGGTTGTAATTTTATAAACTTCATTTTGAATTTATTCATCACTGTATAAATACGGTGGCTTTATTATTGCCCTGAGATAAACCTCAATTACAGAGGCTTTTTTTTATATTTAAAAGATATTCTCCTTCCATGTCGACAGTCGAACAGCATCAAGGTTATTATTGTAAAGTGTTCCTCTGTTATTTGGTCCTTTGCAATAAACCTGCAGGTGTGTTATATATATAATGTGATATTTATCCACATGTGATCGTTCTGGAGATTTCTCTTCATCAGTAATTTCCTTGCACTTACACCCTCTTCTCTGCAGGGGGAGCAGCTTGTGACATGGCGTCATGTTTCGACCAGACGACTGACGAAATGTCTCAGGAACTTTTCTCCCTCTGTCACGTACGTTGTGCTTTTTAACCTCTTAGTAATACACCTATAAAGGTTAATTTATAGTAAGCGTTAGATATTAAAACGGACGGAGCCTTCTCTCTGTAGTCTGCGTTAATCTCGTTCGATTCTGTGCTCGTCCTCGGCCACTTTTGCGTTTTCCCAGTGTGCTGCCCTCTAGTGGCTGTATTGCTTATCTACCAGTTCGACGTAAGGACGGATATCAGTATGTTGGCAGTGACGGTGTCATTACTTGAAACTGACAAATGAGCGTGAAGACACTCGAGGACAGAATCACCGTTCGACCTTTAATTCACCCGAGACAGAAACAAAGTGAATGAACAAAGCTCAGAGTCAGAAGCTTTTTCCACATTGATCATTGCCGACAGGTTTTAGGCAGGAAGCCGTCTCGACCTTGACTTAACGAAGCTCGTCCTCTCTGCCATCGCGGTCTTCAGGAGGCCATGTTGGAAAAGACTGATTGTAACAAGGCACTAGATAAAGAGCGAGTGGCGCCTCCTGGAGGAAAGCTCGGCAGCAGCACCGTGAGTCAGCCGGATTCTCCTCCTCCTCTGTCGCTGGAATGGAATCAAACTGAGGTGAGATGGAGCTGGAGCTGGGGTCAGGCAGGGCGCCCACATCCCCCCCAGCACAGGAAGTCAGCTGCAGGCCCGAGCAGTGCTCTCCTGCCATCTGCTGGTCGGAAGGTGACATTGCAGGTCAGTGGAGGGATTTGGGGATGGTGGAGCGATGAGGTCCTGAACCATCGGCTTGTTCGCAATTGCCAGAAAAGGTCAGAAGCTCCTCTCGGCTCAGGAACAGATTCGCTGTAGTTTCCCTCAGAGGAACTTTGCTATCATTCACACACACACACACACATTGACATTTTACATTCCCTAGCCCTTTATCCTAACATTAACCAGACAAACTAAATGCCTAACCTTGACATAAACCTAATTCTAACCCTAAAATCAAATCCCAAATGTCCACACTTTACAAAAAGGTTCTGGTAAATATCCACAGACTTCCTCCGCCTGGTCCCCGAGAGTAAAGTCTGCAGAAAGTGTCTATGCAGAGAAGCTCCCCTTGTTTTGTGAATGTATGAAAGGAAAACTGTGGATAACGTCCAAACCCACTCCTCCAGATTTCACCCACAGGTCATGTCTGAAAACTGATTTAACATCAGGCATCTACATTAAATAAGTTTGATATTAAGGTGTTGTAGTGCAGATTTAAAGCTCCTGAAAAAACGTTTTAATTGGTTTTAAAATGAAAGATAAATATGTTGTGATGACAGCAAAAACATAGGAGGCATCGTTCTCTTTATTTGTTTAGATTGAACCAAACAAGATAAATGAAAACTCACAGAAAGCAGAAGTTTTGTGCATCGACAGTTAAAGATGATTTTAACTGTCCTGTTTCAATCATAACTGTTTATTAAGATGGACGACAGGACGGCGCAGCAGGAAAATGTCCCGAAGTTTAAAATTCTCTTTTCAGTTAAATCACAGCAGCTTCTTGTTCATCATGTCGAGTTTGACCTCTTCACTGTCATTACTGACAATCATCTCCTGGGATCCTTCAATGATTCCAGCTTTAAAACCTGCACAACAGCGCCCTCTGGCTTCCTCCTCCTTTAGGTTTTATTTCTCACACGCTGCACATTTGATCAATGAGGTATTAAAGGATTAGTCATTGAAGATTTACGGGAAAATGCTGAAAAAAACATTTAACTGCTTCAGTTCTCATGTCAACAAACTTTAGAAATAATATATGTGTCAGTCTGACAGTGTTCTGATGCTGAGTGATGGGTTAAAGGGCCACGCTGCAGTTTGTGGGGCCCCTGACAACAGCTCAACACTTCAGACACAGCAAATCATCACTGGCATGTTCCAGGGCCCCTCGTGAAATATTCAAGCACACACTACACACACTATATATACACACACACACACACACACACACACACACACACACACACACACACACACACACACACGGATGACAGATCTGTCAGAAAGTTCACAATGTCCAGAACGAACCTTAGACGTGAAGAGAAAGAATGTGAAGCAAAAAGTTACTCACATGTTTTTGGGCACAAACCAATTAAAGAAATATGTTTGAAATCAAAATGGAAACTATTCAACTTCAAGTCTCTAAAAAGTTTCTAGTACATGCACTTCTACATTTTCTATTCCTATTTTAGTCTAGTTTTTAGTTTATTCTATTAATTATTTGTAGTTTATCCCCTATATATGACTTTTTATTGGATTTCTTCTTTGTTATAGTAACTTTGGAGCATGATTTGTTACAAGAATTTCACCCTGAATCACGAAGGCTTTTTTATGTTCGATAATTATCTTTTATCTAGATAATTCCTGATTGTATGACAATAAAACACATGGTACAGAGACTTAGTTCTATATAATCTGTCTAAATAGCAAAGTCACTGTCCAGCTGAAATCAGGTATTTACACCTTTGACTGTGGAAATGATAATAATTATTAACGATAAAAATGTTAAATT
Organism: Limanda limanda; assembly: GCF_963576545.1. Lineage (NCBI taxonomy): Eukaryota > Metazoa > Chordata > Actinopteri > Pleuronectiformes > Pleuronectidae > Limanda > Limanda limanda. The sequence continues at coordinate 25,323,592 of NC_083645.1, read as the reverse complement.
GATCATATTGTATTGAAAATGCTTAGACACTTAACATGCAAGTAAAAGCAGGTACTACAAATATAATTGGTCATTAAAAATATAATTAGATAAATATGAATAAAATGTGAGTGATACAAAGGTCTTACATTGAAGTACAGTATAAATATTCTCAGTCAATTAATTATCACTACAGGGATTTTAATAATCATTCCTTTTAATATTTCTGTGCTATGAACCACTAGAGCAGAAGAGGGCGCTGTTTCAACTGTGGACAGATGATGATGAAGAAGAAAACTGATGAGAAATAAAGTTTATGTGTTCAGAATTTATAGTTCACACACGAATCTTAAAAAATATGCATTTCCGGAGCACAGGTGGGTTAAAGAAAATTGAATAAAAATTCGAACATCTATGGACAAAAATTATTATAAGGAGATTTATACGATTATTGTTGCTGTGCATGAAGAAACACACATTTACATTTACATAAACTCTGATAAATACATAAAATACTGCTACTGTACCTATTTTATTAAAATTTGTATTGCACAGACTATTACTTAACAAGTCGCCCTTTCTTAACATTGATGTCTGTTTGAAGAAAATCTTTCTCTCCCTCTCTGTCTGGCTCTCTCTCTATCTCTCTCTCTCCCTCTCTCTGCTTCCCTCTCTCTCTCTCTCTGTCTGCTTCCCTCTCTCTCTCTCACTCTGTCTCTCTCTCCCTCTCCCTCTCTCTGCTTCCCTCTCTCTCTCTCTCTCTCTCTCCCTCTCTCTGCTTCCCTCTCTCTCCCTCTCACTCTCTCTTTCTCTCTCCCTCTCTGCTTCTCTCTCTCTCTCTCTCTCTCTCTCTCTCTCTCTCTCTCTCTCTCTCTCTCTCTCTCTCTCTCTCTCTCTCTCTCTCCTCCCTCTGCAGAAAGGTCACACTGGGAGTCTGGTCAAATTCTGCAGTTGAGACAGTTATTTCCTCCTGTCCTCCTCCTCCTCCTCCTCCTCCTCCTCCTCCTCCTCCTCCTCCTCCTCCTCCTCCTCCTCCTCCTCCTCCTCCTCCTCCTCCTCCTCCTCCTCCTCCTCCTCCTCCTCCTCCTCTTCCTCCTCTCTCTCCTCCGGGGGGAGCTGTGGACTCTAAAGCCCTGTGGGAGAGCTCTGGTGCTGGGGGCACGTCAGTGGGCTTTCAGCCTGGCTCCAGCAGCCCCCCAGGGGAACCACTTGATTAATTGAGCTGGCAGATTTATGACGCCGCTGGCAGCTACTCGGCATTGTGTGTGTGTGTGTGTGTGCGTGTGTGTCAAGTTCTTTGTGCATGTGCATTCAAGTGTTTGTGTGTGTCCCTGCATGTTTGTTTGTCTGTGCTGAGCTCAGGTATGTCTTTCCCTGAGAGTTGTGTGTTTGTGTGTGGTTGTTTATGTTGTGTGTGCATGTGTTCATACATGCGTTGGTTTCACTGGATACGTGTGATTGTATGTTCTTATAAATGAACATCGACAGAAGTGTGTGTGTCTGTCTCTTTATGTCAGTTTGTGTACTTATAAGTATGTCTGTGTGTGTGTGTGTGTGTGTGTGTGTGTGTGTGTGCATGTGTTCATACATGTGATGGCTTCACTGCGTACGTGTGATTGTATGCTGTTCTAAATGTATATAGACAGAAGTGTGTGTGTCTCTGGCTCTTTATGTCAGTTTGTGTATTTATAAATGTGTGTCTGTGTGTCTGTGTGTGTGTGTGTGTGTGTGTGTGTGTGTGTGTGTGTGTGTGTGTGTGTGTGTGTAGGTTCTCTCTCTCTCTCTGCCTTAATTACAGCTTTCAATCCTGCGAGCGGCATGGGGTAACCTGGATGTCAGGGCAGGCCAGACCCTCAGCATTCCCACCGGGGTGAGTCTGGGGTCTGCGTCACAACTCAGCAGAGCCGGCTGCAGGATTGATGAGCAGCCGGTCGGATGCTGAGCAGCCAAAACATCACCGGGACCTTTTCTCCGGCTGCACATTCTTCAGCCGGCGGACACGAGCTGGGATCCTCACCAATGAACTTGGATTGAAAACCTCGATGTCATGTTCATGTGGCAAAGAAAGACACATTGAGCAGATTCATAAGTTCATGAATAGACAAAGGGTTTTATGTTTTCTTCTGTGTCTGTTTGTATGGTTTGCAGGATTTCTTCCACATGTTTGTAACGTTTCAGGAATAAATGCAAAGATCCAGCGTTTCAAAAATCTGGCATATTTAGTCAACTGATATTTCTTTGAGCATCCAAATTATTAAAACTGACAACATGTGTCATCCTGAATCATCCACAGACGAAGATGGACGACGACCAAGGAAGTTCTCCTCACACCGACGTTTGTTCCACGGCTTCATGTTCCTGATGAGTTTGGTTTCGTAAGTTATTAGATTAAATAAAAACAGGGTGAAAGGTCACGATTGACAGCTGAGACGGACTCGTACACGAACATGATGCGCATCAGCTGGATTGTGCAAATTGCAAAATGACATCCTTGGTTTGAATCCAGGATGTTTCAGCTTGATTTCTGGATCGTGGGAAGAAGTGGAGAGACATTGTCCATCTTTCATTTGGTTTATTCATGTAGTTTGTGATTGAGGGAGATTCCTTGTGTGTTTGTCCTGCTGAAGTTATTGTGTAGCTGCATTTGATCTCACTGTTATTCGTGTATTTATTACATTTTGTTTGTTTTTTTGTTTGGTTACTCTGCAAACCAATATTTTGGATTCGACGACGAGTCCCTGAATCTCAATTTTATCCTCCTTCTAAATTTTCAAATGAATAAATCATCTCAACTGAAATCCAGGGATGATTTCAGCTCTCAAAGGGAAAATATATTGAATTAACAAATTTCAATTTTTATTGTTTTGACACATTTATTCGTCAGCTGCAACCAAATGAAGTCAACGCTTTGGCTCCAATGGAGGTGGACACACACACACACACACACACACACACACACACACACACACACACACACACACACTCTCGCACACACACAAACAAAGCCCCTTGGAAATTCCTCAGATTCTTCTTGGGACTTTTCCGAGTGATAACTACTCGAGAGCGCAGCTGAACAGAATTACATCGAGTGTCAGAGACTGTTTTTGTCTCATAAAACACAAGTTGTCTCAACTATGTCTGCTGATGAAAACAGGAAGTGGATGATTTCACCCCCGAGTCGCTCTGAGGCCTTTCTGGGAAAATGTTCTCCCTGAAATTCATCACTGACTCTTTTCAAAAGCAAGCGTCCTCAGCAGCAGCTCTTTAGTAAACGTCCTGGCTCATAACTCTGAAACTTCACCATCTGATATCATCTTGTTAGAGTTTGTTAGTGACTTAGTTTAAAAATGAAATCCCTACATGGAGGTTTTCACCCTCATTCTCCTCCTCCTCCTCCTCCTCCTCCTCTTCCTCCTACTCCTCCTCCTCCTCTTCCTCCTTCTCCTCCTCCTCCTCCTCCTCCTCCTCCTCCTCCTCCTCCTCTTCCTCCTTCTCCTCCTCCTCCTCCTCCTCCTCCTCCTCCAGAACGAGGCCCTAACACACGACTCTGTGCACAAACTCAACGTCATAAATTTTAAGTGCAGAGTGTAAAACATTTAATTTCCTGTCCGTGGTGTCTGGACTGTGAGTGTGAAGGCAAACACACATCAGATCGGATCCGTCTGAACACACTGACGTTGTCTGTCGCTGGATTTCAAAACACATTTATATCAACAGTCGTGAAACCACGTCTAGATTTCTGATTGACTATTGATGCGTCAGATCATTGGAAGCAACAACAAACTGTATTTATCAGATATATTTGACAGGAGGTCTTAGACACAGAGGTCACAGCCGACTACACAAAGCACTATGTGAATTTGGCCAAAGTAGAGATTAATAAAAAGTAAAACTATGAAGAAAAGTATATCAGCCATTTAAAACTGTTCAAATAACTTGAATTTGTTTACCTCCATTTATTTGTGTTTCTTTGTTTCTTTCTTGTTTCTGTGGAACTTGAGTTTCTGAACTGAAGTAAACTGAATGAATGAATGACGTCAAATGCATATAACAATTAAATTAAATGTAAAAACAACAGTTTCTTTCCAGGTTCTGAGAGTTTTTGTGAGTCTGCATCATAACACTGAATATAAAAGTTTCCTTGTGATGATCTCAACATTGATTTAAAGTATTTTCCAACCCATAAAGACACTTGTGAGGAATCAAACATCATTCTGGTCCCATTTAAAATCCTTTTGGCACAATAATATCAGCTATGATTGTTTTACTTTGACTTTAAATATATCACAAATAGTTAAACACAGACGAAAACTGTGAACAAGGCTCCTGAACTCTCCTCTGCAAACTCTGGGCTCAGCAGCAGAGGGCAGTATGGTGACAGGAAATGCAAACGAGGTGCACATGTGCTCGTTGATAGAAAAGCTGATCACGTGTCCGGGACACAACTGAACTGCAGAAGAGGTTTTGGAGAAAGTTGTGACACATGTCAGTAACATATGTGTTTGACATTTTTCTCAGACAACAGGAAACAAATGGAGAGTCTGGAGAATCCAACACATACAGATTGAGCCTGGAGTCGGTGAAAAGGCCTCAGCACCTTCCAGCATTGTTCTGTTAAAACTTTGACTTCAAAGTGCGGAGCTTCGACAGGAGATGCGTTTTCCTTCCTTCAGCTGTGTTATCGTTTATGATCGATATCAAACAGACACGCCGCATAAATCAAACACACGCAGCCCGAGTCTCTTTCAAGTGCTTCAATTTGCAGCGTCCTGAAACAATACACAGACTGAGGCTGTCTGTCTGTTTGCCAAGAGCAAGGAAGTCAGGAAGTATTGGCCAAACATACCCGTTCTGTAAATAGATAGGGCCTAATGCCCAACACACACACACACACACACACACAATGCAGACACAAAACACAACCAGCTGCGCACACACATACACACACATACACACACAGGGTCAGTTGTCTCCACATCGACAAACAAGGAGCGCACAAAGATTCACACAAACACAAATGACAAATGTGGAAATATGTGGCGAGTCGCTCATATTCACGCAGAAAGTGAAACACATCAGAGACTCAACAATCCGGCGACACTTTAACATCAGTCATTCACACAGGACGGACGAGGGGCCGCCTGCTGGTGGATTCATCAAACTGCAGCCAGGAGGCTTTTCTGCAGGCTCCAACAGTCTAATGCAGAAAACACATCTGTACTTAAATCGTACGTGTTTTTTTAACACTTCTATGAGAAGTAACTTTACTGTATCTCATCTTTTACTCTGAGATCTTTTCCTGAGTTGCTTAGAATTGACTTTATCAACCTTTATAGTAAAGAACTTCATGAAATGTCTTTTATCTGCATTTGTATGTGAGAGCAACAAGAGAATAATAATGACATGAGCAGACGCCATCTAGAGAGCAAAACTGTAACATGTGGCTGAAAGCTTTTGGAAACTAGTTACTAAAATTTGTACTATTGTATTATTTTTATAATACGATTTAAATATTGTGTTTAATATTTTCCTGCACAGGGATTGCAGATTAAAAATAGCTATATTACTACCCCTGGCTCAACAGTTGTGTTTTTCAAACCTGCTGCTAAATAAACTAAACTAATGAGTTGTATCGATCTGTCCAATAATTCTATAAAAGTCTGTATGTGTCTCACGTGTCTCCAGAACCTTTCGTCTCATTGGCTTCACACGAGACGTTTGTTCTGTTGAGGGCCCGAGGAAGTGTGGAGTCAAAATTGTATTTGTGATACCTTCAATATCAATAAACATGTGACCATCGCTCTGTGGCAACAACTGATTCTCCAGCTCAGGTTCTGCTTCCTGAGTCGAGCTTCACAGAACTTTTATAAACGGGTGGAACATTTAAATTTACTGCAGGTCACTTTGACAGCTTCACAAAGACGAGCTGCAAACAGCCCAGGTTCAGTCAAACACACGTTCGGGAGCGATTGATGATATGAAGTTGTCTCTGAATGGACGTGAACGTGCTCCTGGCTGATCTGCTTCTTTCCACATGTGCTATTAATAGACTGGAACTCCTCATTTAAAGTCACTGCAGATGGATGAACAGTGAACTTTGAAGTGAAACCTCTCGTCCTCTTTGTCTCCTGCAGGATGCCAGGACGGACAGCGTGTCCTCCTCTGTGTTTCCAGCCTGGTGTGTTCTTTCCTCGTATTGTAAACCCCCCCGATGGAGCGGCCCTGCTGACGGAACGCCACCGGGCTGTTCCCCGCCAACGAAGGAAATCGCATTTCCTCAGGACATCTCTCCGAATCTTTTCAAGGGCACGGGCAGCTAGCGGAGAGGATTGTTTTGTTTCGTGGAGTTCTCGGAGATAACTGAAAATTGTTTGTTTTGTTTATCACCACTTCCCCGCGCTGTTGGGTCACAAAGCTCCACCGCACGCCGCCCCCCCCCCCCGAGCCACCGCCGTCCCCGACCGCCACCGCTGTTTGTTTTCTGAGCCGCTATCTTTTGTTTGGTTGTGGATTTTGTTTTGCAGACGCTGCGCTGAAGGGAAATTTGTTCAGTTTGTGTCTACAAAAGAATGTTTGAGAGAGTCGGCTCTTATCTGCTCAGTTAGCTCCTGAGGGCAGGAAGTGACTGGCGGAGAGGAACAGCTACAGCTAATGTAATCTAATAGACGTTCCAGGAAAATAAAGCAAAGTGCAGGAGGTTATGAATTCTTCAGATGAGATGGGATCTGGGAGGAAGTGCAGGTTAACCCCTTCAGTGTCGGGAGCACAGACTGAGCAACAGGTTAAAACCTGCATCTTACCTGCAGGAAATTGGAAAAAGTAGTTTCTCTCTCATTCACTTCAAATCCTCGAGGATCCTGCATGTTTGCAAACTGTAATTTGGATTTGGTTCAAATTGTTGTTCTGTGAATTTGAAACTAACGTGTTTTGTTGGTTAATGAACCAAAACGAAGCAAGCGACTAAATCCTGATCTCACATTCAGGGATTGGTTTTGTTTGTTTTCCAGGTTGGTTCTGGACCTTGGTCTCTGGATCCAGATCATAGACTGTAAATGATGATTTATCTCCACCTCCTCCCACTATCCAGAAATATACATGCTGAGGTGAAAGAAAGAATCGTGATTGGTCGAGCCAGTGCATCGACGAGACCTCGTTTCAGCTGTTCACTACGACTCGGGCTCCAAAAGAGATGGAGACACGTCAACCATCTTTATTTACAGTCTATGATTCCGACTCACACTTTCAATTCTTCTTTAAAGGAAGATCCAACAGTTCAAGAAATCACAAGCTGGAAAACAACCGGTCTGACACAAAGATCCTGTTGGGTGCATTGTGGGAAATGTAGGATACCTAACCCTCTCTGCTGCTTGACTGTTCCTGTTTACATGCATTTCATGAGTCTTTATAGATGGATGATACTGGACCACTAGATTTCTCCTTGAAGACAAACAGCTCAGCTACTGCCTTACAGTTTAAGTTGTAGCAGGAGATTTCTTCGGGGACAGATGGAGCGTTTCTGACAACTCAACCCCCGCCTGCACCACATTACTGGGTGGTTGTACCGAGCTGAAGACTACCCTCTAGCTGCCTGTGATTGATAGTGGCAGCTCTAATCCAGTGGCAATCCCCACCAGTCCACAGCTAACCCCAGCATCAAGCCCTCAACAACACCACCATCACCATCCGGCTCTGATTTGGCAACAGCTCCCCCCTTTCACATTTAAGCCTTTTAATCAACCTCAGCCTTATTATCTCTTTTCTCTGCGTCTCTCTCGTTGGATCGCTCTCCTCCTCCTCTGCTCGCTAACCCAGTTCAGTTGTGTTCGTGTTTGAATCCACTACAGGCAGGAAACGTCTCTCAGGCTGAAGCTGGAAGTAATTTGTCGAGGGCCCATTTTAGAACCAGAGGGCTGGAGACGGCAGGAATGAATTCCTCTGCTCCTTTTGTTGAAATCAGCAAAGATTAAAGGGCCAGTGTGCAGGATGTACAGGCTCTATCGGTTTATATTGACTACATTCTTCATAATCGTGTTGTTATTAGTGTATAAACACCTCAGAACACACATCAGAAGCAGGTTCTATTCCATGGATTCCACTGTGCTGCGCCTCTAAAGCTGCTTTCAGACATTTTCCTGAATTTTTCGAGAGGGCCGTATATGAGAACGATAAATCACTTGAAATAATCCTGCCAGAAAATCTCAGAGTGAGCCCATGTGAGAATACAACAAGAAAAAAGTCTGTGAAATTCCCAGCGAGCGACATTTCACTGTAGTTGTGAACAGAGAATCCTCAGCTGCTTTCTTCAGATGTGAAAGACAAACTCCCGGACTTGTATCGGAGTTCGTGTCTGAAAACGTCTGATGTATCTTGAATCGCTGGTTCGAATCAGGCTGTTATCTGAAGGCCTAGGTGGGTTGGTGTTCAATAGGCTGCAATAAGCAACTGCACCACTAGATGCCACTAAATCGTACACACTGAAAGTTTAAACGTGAGGGAATCCCAACTTAGTCTCTACTTCTTTATTTGTTAGCGATTTTGTTCATGCAAGTTTGCACATGTTCCTGTTCCCATGTAGATGTATCAACTCACAGTTATTATTCATAGGTGTTGTGGATATTACATCACACGTGTTGCATCCTCAGTGGATCATCGTTAGTTCTCGAAGGTTGACATTCTTCTGCTGCCCCCCCCCGAGGTTTCTTCCAGTGCGCGACAATTTGAATGAAATTTCCTCGCAGGAGAAGAACTCACCACAGAGACAAGTGTTTGTTTGAGAGTCACGGCACTGGCACCGTTTTCTATTCAACCGCAACGGCAATTACGCCAATTTGTTACATGACGAGAAGCAGCAACGGGGGGGGATTTCCTCACAAGCGATTACACCGTGACTCACTACAACACAGAGAGGAGCTGCTGCTGCTGTGGAAATCAATATTATTTGTTGTTGTTATGGGTTTGTTTCTTTTCTGGCCTCTTTTGTATTCTGGGCATGGAGCAGATTTCTAACGAAGATCAAATGACGATATGAAACGGGAGAAAAGAGCCTGAAGGGATTAACCATCACCTGAGGAGCTCCCTCAGATCTGCAGAACATATCGAGTCCTTTAACTTGAAGTTTTTCTTTCTATGGCCTCCAACTTTTAACTGTTTTAATTCACACTCACTTCTCTCACAAACAATCATCTGTTCGTCAGTGAAGGACTTTTTTGTTAAACCTCTTTGCAGATGATGACAGAGTCTATTTGCAGAACAGGACTTGTTCTTTAAGTTTCTTAAGCCCCTTCTCCAATGGTCCAAAAACCCATTTAATCTGACTTTTCTTTGCAATGTGTATCAATAAAATCATCATTCACTCCTGGATCGAATGACTCTGCAGACACCACATGTTTTTATCGGCTCCAGCTCTGATTAGTGACGACAAACACGACACACAATCTCCTACTGGCAATGGGAGTAAATTGTTTTTTGAGCAAGTTTAACCATGTTTAAAATAACCGTGTGTACCTGCTTATGTTGTAAAACAGGCATTAAATTCAGCTAGTGCACCTAATACTCTTTTAACTTCTTTTGTTATCAAAGGAACTTGCATTTTTAAAGTATAGAACAATAATCCAAGTACTAAGTGATACGACAAATGCAAAGGCTCATTATAAAGGTGTAATTATAAAATGTCAATGCCCTTAAACGGCTTCTTGGCTTTAACATATTAACTCTACCTGGAACTGGAGATCACAGATTTTCTCCAAACCAACAAAACAACATTTGGGTTAATTACAGTCAGAAAACGTGCAGCAAATCTTTAGTACCAACCAAAAGAAAAGGTTTTAACTTTTCTCTAAAGGCCAAAGACCACGTTTCTGTCTCCAGCCCATCAGATACACAACGTCTTCTTCTTCTGGCCTTAATGGATTGCTGCAGATTCCCTCGGTTGTCGTCACATTTTGAATATTGTTATGCTAACAGATTTGGCCATTTGGAGAGAAGCATCTGGGAAGTTACAAACTGGTGTGAGATCACCAGACTCTCTCTCTACGTATCTCTCTGACACAGCCAGCGTGCAGCATATGGTTTTCGTGAGCACACGTTGCCAAAATAAGAAATTGGATTGTGCAGAAATTCCCATGTGTGATATATTCTTACTGCGTTTGTTTATCTTACACTTTATCTGACCAGGAGAGTTGACTGGAAGGGGGTCATAGGTCACCTGTAATACAGAAAATCAAAAGAACCATAGTCCCCAGTTGTGGTCATGTGAGTCATGTGACTACCTGAAAGTGAAGCCAAAGTGTCTTGACGGCCCCCTGGTGGCTGGCTGCAGTATACATCATAAAACCCACCTCAAACTTAAAGTACACATCAAATACGGTTTTTCTAATGGTTTCTGTGATTTTAGGTAGTTCTTACCACACTGATGAATGTTCAAGTATATAGTTCGAGTTTAATTATTTATTTGATGTGGGTGAAGTGTCCTGATTGGTCGAGAGTGGAGAGACCTCGCCTCCACTGCTCCATCTCTGACATACTCCTGCAAATAGCAACTTTCGCAACTAGGATATTTCAGCTTCCTATCTGGATATCGGGAACAAATAGAAACAAGTCGTCCATCTTTATATCAATACAATACAATGCAGCTGAGTCAGCAGTTTTGCTTTAATACCATGAATAAGAACAAATTGGATTTTTTTTGCTGTCAGCTGATCATAAAGCAGGTGTGAGATCTGTGCACGACTCGGGAATGTACCGGGTGGTTAGTCGAGTTGAGAGGGAATCAAACCTTTTTTTCTGTCCACCGGTCAGAAGGACGAGAAGCCGCTTGGGCCTGGTGCGCCGTCCGGGGCCGAGGAATCCTGGGAGTTCCGCTGTGATCTGGAATCATTGTGGCGGTTCAAAGTGGGTGCCGAAGCCAAACCTTAAACAAGGACTTAAAAGGACAGCGGGTGGGGGGGGGGGGGCGGTTGGCTGTCATGGTCATTATCCTGGTGGCTCTGAGCCCCCCCCTCCCCTCCACCCCACCCGCCTTCCCCAAAACACACATGAACCAAACCCCTTCAAACACACATACACACATCTGCAGCGAGCCCACCCAGTCCACCCCCCCCCACCCCCCCTGTGCCCTCTGCTTTTTGAAGTTGAATTTCAGAAATCTCCGAGCGACGAGCCAACTTAACTTTGTAGCGTAGTGGGATCCGTTTGTGGGACAAGAAAAAAAAAAAAACCTGGCGAGAGCGAGGTGCTGGATTAAAAGGTGAGAGAGAGAAAAGCGCAGAAGCTCTTTTATTCAAGAAACCCCCCCCCCCCCCTTCCCTCCTGCTGAGAGTGATACTTCATGAAACACACAGACAATGGCTCAGTGGAAGAAGTCACCCTTAATTCTCCTTTTGATCACCCACAATCCTTTGTGTCCCCGGGATCTTTACACATTCTTTCCTTTTTGTGCCAATGCTCTAAGTTGGGAATGATTAGTGTCTGTGGACAAATCCCCTTATTTCATTCGGCCTCCTCGGGGGTGCTGCCTCTCGGCCGGTCGGCTTACCATAATGCAGAGGTACCTCACCAGTAATCCCAGTTACGTTTGATGGTGCACGCCCACAGCTCTCTGCGCCTCCTTTAATCAATCGCTGGTTATTTGTCGGGACGCTTCGTCTAATTACTTAATCTTCAGGAGGTTTTGAAGGAATTAAAAAGACCATTTTCTAATTTCTGCATTTCTCTTTGGTACGTTGATATGGTTATTTTTCACCACTGGGGGAAAAAGCTCTGCAAACAGATTCTCAATCAGGCTACGTGAACTTTCTCCAGTTTTATTTTTCCATCAATCTCCATCTTGTTTAATCTCATCTGCATAAAACACATAAAAACTGTCCTCCAGACGTTTATGAAATCACGCTTCCTTCCTAAAGCGGTATCCAATCTTCAGTTTGTTCACAGTGCTACAGAATAACCTGTGACCAGATACAATAAATATGATTGCATGTTTAGAGACAACACAAAGACAGGGTGCAGTTACGTTTGATGGTGCACGCCCACAGCTCTCTACGCCTCCTTTAATCAATCGCTGGTTATTTGTCAGGACGCTTCGTCTAATTACTTAATCTTCAGGAGGTTTTGAAGGAATTAAAAATCCCATTTTTCTAATTTCTGCATTTCTCTTTGGGAGTTATGGTATCACTCCTAACCATTATTGCACAACAGTACGTTGATATGTTTCTCCATCTTGTTTATTCTCATCTGCATAAAACACATGAAAACTGACTTCTAAAGCAGAATCGAATATTCCGTTTGTTCACAGTGCTACAGAATAACCTGTGACCAGATCCAATAAATATGATTGCATGTTTAGAGACAACACAAAGAAGGGGTGAAGTTGTGCACCAAGGTTTAAAATAACACAAACGTGCCTGCGCAAAATCACACACAACTGTTAGGGAAGTTCATACTTTGCATCGTTCCCATTTAGACGTTTAATATCTACTTTCAATTTGAGGTATTTGCTTCGAAATCATACATAATCTGATTTTGACTTTCCTTGTAAACTAGAATAACGTGTAATTTGAAAATTGGTGTATTGATAAAACTTATTTCACTTTGTCCTTTCAAACTTTTCCCACAGGTGGCTGCTGTCTGCTAAAAGGAAGTGATGCTGCAGATCTTTGCACGCACAAGAAAGTGAGCACATTGTTCACTATCACTGACCCCTATGTTCTAAAGATAGAGCATCAGGAACAGCAGAACAAGTGTGTGTGTGTGTGTGTGTGTGTGTGTGTGTGTGTGTGTGTTTCACCGTGCATTCCACCGTACACGTGCACCTGTGCCCTGCTGTGTGTGGTGGAACCCGCTCGCCTCAGACCACTTGAACCACTTCCTCCTCTATCTGCCACGGCTGCTCGGAGAGGTTGAGATAACAGCGTGGATCTGATGCTTTGATGCTTTTCCACGTCTGACAGCACCAAACAAGGGGGGAAACCCACATGTCGTGCCCCCCCGGGCCTTCCGTCTCCCAACTTATCTCCAGCCGTGTGATGTGGGACCATCGCCGAGATCAAATCGTTAATTAACATCCCTTTGTTCAGAGGCTGGAGAGTTTTACACACCGAGGGAGACGGAGCTGATACGACTTTTAACAGTTGGACGCTCAGACGCACAAGAAGCACTCACGTGATGTCAGGACGCACGTTTGGCTTTTATCAAACCCTCCATCACTCACTTTGTTTGTAGCTCATCACTTGGCTCTTGCATAATGCACATAGAAAGTTCACGGGACACACGTGCGTGTCGGAGCCTGTCCGGACCTGCCGGGCGTTTTCCTCTGAACACGATCAAGTTCATGTCCAAAATGCCACCGACGGGAAAACACTGAGAGGAGCTGGCTGCACCCCCGCCAGTTAGAAAGATGAAGTAATCTCTTCCTATAATTAAAGGATATGAAAACATCAAAGTGGAGGTGTAGCAGTCAGAAAGAGGATATCCATTAACACTTCCACCACTCCCCCCTCCCTTTAAAAAAACACGAACTACAAAAATAAAATGAAAGGAATCATCTGAGATGTAAAAATAAAAGAATAACAAACAATGGATTGACAAAACAAAACCAAAGTTTTGTGTGGAGAGACGTTTGACTCGTGTGTTGAAGGAAACTAGTCAAACTGTAAAGTGTGTGAGTCTTGGCCCGAATATCGGTTAAGCCCCAAAATATTGGCGAGTGCACCGAGAAGCTAATTAGTTGACGATGGGCCCTTGAGATCGCTAGCTTGTTAGCTCAGAGCTGAATAGATTGAAGCATGAGACAAAGCCACCGAGCTACGCTAAGCTAATCACCTCCTGGCTCTAGTTCTGTATTTAGTTCACAGACCAGAGTGTGGTGTCAGTGTTCTTATCTAAAGTTAGAGTTAGAAGAAGAGTCTGTTGTTGATAAGCTGTGATTGGACATCATACAAATGTGGCCTCTTTTTTAAAATATCCACACGCTACAGTATTATCACAATAATGATTTAGTTTTAAATCTTATAAGTGAATCTGAAGACTATGCAGTTTCAGAGCACTATCAGGATTTATGCTCATGAAGGACAGTTGAGTCAAAGGTGAACAAACCTTGAAATTTTTGAAAGTTACGCAACTATGGAGGTTAACCTTTTTTTAGGTCTGAAAATTGAAGCCAATGCGGAAGTGCTTTAAAGTGCAATACCAAGGAGGGACACCAGGGGCCCCATCAACTTCTCTTATGAAACACAAAGTCAAGCTAAATTCTAAAAAAAAATCATGAATTAAAGCAACAAACCACATCCGCAGTAATTGAGGAGATATTTCTATCATAATCTGAATTAAATGAAGAGAGTGACAGCTGTTGTTTCCCAAAATGTTAAATTTCCACTTCCCGACCGCGGTTAACGTTGCGTGAACTCCACGTTGTCGTTTCTTTAAGGCGCACTGTGAGCTACAGTTGTGGTGCGGGCCTTTTGTAAACTCCTGTCACTCAACTCCCGAGCAGATACAGCAGGTTGGTCCATACGGACAGAGAGAGACAGACAGAAGCAGTGTGGTGTAAAGTCAACACTTCCAAGCGGCGAGAGGAAGACAGACAGGCAGTGGGAGAGACAGACGTGAGCGCCAGCAGCTGGGAGGCTGGGTGGGGGGGTGGAGGGGGGGGACAGCTGTGTTCTCTCCGGAATGTTCTGTTATTTCCAGATCAGGAGTTTCTCTTTTGACCTAAACCAAACTCGGTGCTTCCAGGGAGAGCCGCCCGCAGGCTCTGGTGAACGCCCGCCGTCCCCGGACCCCTCGTGTAGTCTTGTAATGTTGGTTTAGGAAACAAAAGCGGCCGGTTAATTCAACAGAGGGAGCACCTTTCCCAATAAACCGGCTGGGCGCTCGCCGCAGGTCGCTGTTTTCACTGTGTCACCACCGCCGAAGATAAATGAGAAAGTTCCCAGATGGACGTGAATGTGGGAAATATCACAAACTGTTACAGGATTTATATCTCCGACTGGATTTGTGTTTGATTTGAAAAGTGAATATGAGGATATGAAAGAGAGGAAGCACTGACGGAATCTAAACTAAATCTGGAAGATGTTGGCGTTTCGGTGCATCTGGGATGAGTCGTTTCCTCGAGATCTGAAGCAATATTTTCCCCTCGTGCATTAATATCTGACTATGATCTCGTCTTTAATGTCTGCTCGCTGCAGGGCTGGTATTTATTCCTTTTCACTTTTAACAAAATATGGAATTTGCCTCGGGGCGTTCCAAACTGTAACCTCTACCCCCATCTCATTAGAGGCCTTGATTCAGAGGAGTTGGAAGTTTAAAAAAAGAAAATCCATATGAGATTCTGACACCGGAAAATTTATGAAGAATCATAAGTCTGTCTGTGTTGTTGGCCCACGTACACACAATCACACACACAGACGTACACATCAGTCATACAGGTTTCCATGTTGGCAAACAGGCAAGTTCCTGACAAAGTTTTATGTCCCTCATTGTTTATATCTTCAGTGTCAAGATTTAAAATGTTTTGATAAGAGATTTAATATCATCAGTGTACAAAGGATTCAGATCTGTGGACACGTGAATCAATATGGAACCGAACCTGGCGAGGACACACACACACGCACAGGCTTCATAACGGACTACTACCAGGGAGTTTGTGTCTGTACCTGTTTGTGTACAGTGTGTTTGTGTACAGTGTGTTTGTGTACATTGTGTGGGACCTGTGTGTGTTTGCTCAGCACATGTGTGTGTGTGACGTGGTGTCACTGAGGTCATCAGCAGCGCGACAGAGACAACAGGAAGCTGCTGAAAGCTGCTGAAAGCTGCTCCTCTGCTGTCAACAGCAGTTCGTTACCGGAGCTGCCGACCGGCTCCTTTCACTCCTCGTCAGCCAGCAAATGTTGAGAAGCTGCCGTTCAATCTGCTCGGTTTCTGCTCTGCAACGTTTCTAATGCACAAAGGATAACGAATCAGTGGAATCAGTGGAATCAGTGGAAAAGCATCACCCATCTTTATATGCAGTCTATTGTGTGAATGTTCATTTTTAATGTCCAAGCAGGAGTGTAAAGATACTTTTTAAACAAAATGTAGGTTTAAGAGAAAGAAGCTCAGTTGTGTTGTATTTATGAATGAAGATTAGGGTTGCAAAGGGGAGGAAAGTTTCTGGTAAATAGAATCTTTCCAGAACCTTTCCATGGGAAGTTAAGCTCGGAAATTTTGGGAATTTTGAAAAATAAATAAATACGCAAATTAAACGCTGAGCAATAAAAACATCATTCAAAACTCTATTTTAAAGATGTATGGAACGTTGAGTTTCAACCCTCCACTGTGCATTCTTCCATCACATGCACAGATAACTCCCAGCATGCTTCACTCTACAGCAGGGCTATTGAGGCCTGCTGTAGAGTGCAGGACTAGTCAGGTAAGTTTCCATGATATTACTGGGAAAATATATTAGCATGCTGATTGAGGATTGTTCCTCTGTTCATCTAGCCTATTTCCAGCCTATGACAAAACAAAATGTTTATATTTATGTCTGTATACGACTAGGTAAATACAGTTAGTATAAATTATCCACAAAATTTCCAGTTTATTCCCGTTAATTCCCGTTAATTCCTGTATATTCCCATTAATTCCCGAAAATTCCCATGGAAAGTTTCCGACTTTGAATATTCCCGGAATTTTGCAACCCTAATGAAGATTAGACTACATTTTCATATAACTATAAAATATAATTTCTAGGCACATTGAAGAAAGTCACATGTTGAGGACCTGGCTGAAAGCTCCATATTCTGAAGTAAATTAAAAAACTGCTTTCACAAATATCTTCATTGGCTTCCCCCCAAAGTGGAGTTTTCATTATTTCTGTAATTCTACTGAAGTCAACAAACCTAATCCTTGCATAAGTGCTGGGTATCTCCAGGTATTTCTTCTCAGGCTCCACTTCCCTTCCTGTGGGAGACGTGTTGCTCGGCGGCGAGCGAACACATGTCAGCGCTCGGAGCCGGTTTGACGAGCCCTGACACTCGCAGCGCTTTGAGGATCGAGATGACAGTTTCCCAACGAGAGCTTTCTGAATGGCGTGGGGAGCGAAAACATGAAAAAGAAGAAGAAAAAAAAAAAAAAAAGAGCTGCCGGCTGTCAGAGGTTGTAAATGGTGATTTTGTTTCACTTCCCAAATTTTTTTTTTTTCTTCTTCAGAATCAAAGCCTCATTGAACCCGGTCCAAAAGCAGCATGTTTGGCCCTGCCTAGAGGAAAGACAGCCATGTTATTTATTCCTGAGCTGGAGGTTGTACTTAGGGAGGTGTTGACGGTGCCTCACCTGCCACATCGCGGCTCCGCGGCAGCGACTGACTCCGCTGCCGCTGCCGCCACGGCCTCCGTTAATTAACGCAGCCGGAATGCAGCGAGTGTTGCTCGTCAGCCGAGCGCATGCCCGCTGGCCTTTTATCAGCTTGTCACATTAATGAAAAACTGTGCATGTCGAGATTGCTCAATTTCCATTTCAACTTTTCAACTTTGTCTGGCTCCAGCTAATGATGTAAGAGTTAAATCGAGCATTTAAGTCACCGGGAGGCTGCAACACAAACCACCAACACACGCTGAACCTTCCAGAACGCATGAGCATATAAGGTCAGGAGCAGCGGTTGCTCCGCGGCCGGGGGGGGCTAACACCACATTCGTCTTTTCGTGCGGACACTTATGTGCAGTCGTGCTTTGTAAACTGTGATGAAGTCATACTTTATACATGCTAAGGTCATGGTCGTGGTTAGGTGCAGTTATTTTTCATGCTTTTTGTGACCAAACACTGCAGTTGGAGGAAGGTAAGTGGTTCATGGAGAAGACTTATAGGGAAACTTCTGCAGTGTAAGTGTGTTTTGCATGTGTGTGTTTGCCTTTGAGGAACATCAACATTCAGGCAAGTTGTAGTTTACTTACAATATGTCACAAAAGCTTTACTCCAAAGACGAGAGCCTTTGTAAAAATATATATAACTTGTAAGTGGCTGAAGACCAAAGCTCCTGGACATTGTTCATCAAATGTATGTTATGGAGAAGTGGACATATTCCCCCAGAATGCACCTAAAATAATTCATCAGAGTATGTTGATGTGGATTGACTTCATAAAAAGAGTTTGCATGGGAGATATCTGCAGAACTTTAATTCTACTTTTCCTCCTTTTATTATTATTATTATGTCTCGTTCATAGTTAAGGTTTGTACCAGAAACTAAATATGAAACTGTTATTGTCACATGGCTGCTAATAAAGAGCTAAATGGAATAAACGTTGTAGTTTACTTACAAAACAAAAGCTTTACTCCAAAGACGAGAATAATCATAAAAATATATTGGCTGAAGACCTAAGCTCCTGGACATTGTTCATCAAATGTTTGTTATGGAGAAGAGGACATATTCCCCCAGAATGCACATAAAATAATTACCTTTTTGTTGATGTGGATTGTTTTTATAAAAAGAGTTTGCATGGGAGATATATGCATAACTTTAATTCTACTTTTGTTGTTTTTTTATTATTATTTTGTCTTGGTCATAGGTTTGTACCAGAAACGAAATATGAAACTGTTTTCATCCCATGGCTTCTAATAAAGAGCTAAATTAAGTAAAAATAAAGTTGTTTTTCTCAGTCACTATAATTTCAGCCTATTTTTATATCCACATTGCATTGTTGTCATAAATCTGTCAATATTAAATAAAGTGATAAAAGAAAACTCCTGGATCTGTCTGCACACAAATTGAAACCTCAGTGCCGCAGGTGAATAGGATAAAATCCGATGCTAGTGCCTGATGTTTACAAGTAGAATGGTTATGTATTTATTTTATTTGTAACAAAATTCTGGATAAAAACTGCAAAAGTAGATTCATGCACTGAGCCGTTCAGACTGAAACATTAAATGCACGACATGTAGAGAAGTTACATTGATACCGTGAGGAAGTGTGCAGTCGGTAACAATGCAACCAAACCACCACCGCACCAGCGATACTTATAATAATAACAATTATACTCGTGCAGCTCTTTTCATAAGAGAATTACAAAGTAAGACAGAGCAGGATCTGTGATGTTTGATCCAAACTAAAGCCTGTAGTTATCTCTGCCTCTCCGCTCTGAACCTTCTGACAAGTCACGTCATGCCGCCCGTCCCATTATTGCTCCCAAATAAAAGAGGCCTAGCGTGGATTTGCCTCCGCGGAGCCGCTCGGTGTTCGGTTTCTTCCTCCGGGCTCCGAGGTTGTCAGAAGCATTTCCTACTGTGCCGAGACAAAAAGTGATTTTACAGCGAGGACGCACGAGAGGTGAACTCCTCTCCATAACGACAACAACAACAACAGAGGAAACAGAGATCATCAGCTGTCAGCGCCATGGAAATACAGAGCTGTATAAACCCTTTAAGCACAAGCACACACACACACACACACACACACACACACACAAACAAACGTCAACGGTATGTTTACACGTCACCATTATTTTATATCTTAATCATGGGGTCATCGCACATAAACTACACACGCACACAGACACACACACACACACTATATTGCAACTAGATACCAGATGGTGTTCTCACCACACCCGTACATACAACACTGTAAAGAAACAAAAGGTACACAAGCAGGTGGTGCCCTTTGGAAACAACTACACAAAATCTACCACAGTCGACAAAACAAACACACGTATCTGTCTGATTATGTTTCAGTAGCCAAGTAAATGAATAAAGAGGAATTTGAATGGGATCTTGTTTCTTTCTTGTTTATCTTTTCTTTCAGTTTGTCCTGCATGCTTTAAACAAACAGGTATTTTAAAAGGTGCAATGCCCAAAGTGACCACTGGTGGCAGCCTCCTCCGTGTTAGTGGACGGGACTTGGACCAAACTAAAAAGCCAAAGTAGATTTCGATGCTTGTTCCTTAAAGATTTTTGGTTCTGATTTGGTTTTAATTAGTTATTTGATGCTATAAAATAACATCGGATGTGTCCGTCAGCCAATCACATCACCATCATACCCATGATAACATTGTTCTGTTACTGGTACAAGATGTTTAGGTTTTTACAGAGAAATAGACGTTCAAGTGGAGAACACATGTTACAGTTTCGCTCCGATTCAGCGACGGACGAATCCGATTCCTCACGCTGAATCGTTTCAACGCCGTGGTGGAAACACCCGAGAGCGAAGACACCCGTGGAAAAGGATTCCTGTGCAAACCAACCACACTCCACCACCATCGGTTGGTGTGTAAACCAAGTTCAGCATGTTTCCAAAACCTGAGGCTGTTTTTAAAAGCCGCTCTTCTGTCAGGTGGATGTTTTTGATCAGATGTGCTGTTCCATGAAATCTACAATTTACACTCCTCCACCTCCAATGGACTTTGGTTTTTCGAAAATAAAAGATGTTCCACCTGTCAGAAGCATAAAACTGTCCAGAGACTTAACGGTTGAAAGAGTTTATCATCTAGTTTGATGCAGATATACAAGCTAAATTTTGTTTTCTAATAAACCAACTAGAAATGAAATGAGATGTATTGTTATCTTAAAATATGAGTAAGTTGTAGTGTTGACACTGAAGTAAGAGGCCTGGTTGAATCATCAGACCAACACAACTTCCTGGTGCAACGAGCTTCCTGATTGTTAATTGTCAAACTTTGGTTTTTGTTGTTGCTCTTCCAACTTTTGTTGTGTGTTCCCCTGAGCGATATCCAACATAGTTTAATTTAATAAAGACGCATCTGTGGGTTGTGCGGTAAAAAATAATAAATTCACTCCACCAACATTTTTGCATGTTTTTTAACATTGTTTATGTTTTTTGTGACGTTGATGCTTTGACTGTGTGTTATTACCAGTTGTAGTTACACAGGCGCCCTGAGCTAAACCACAAAAAAAAAACGAAAAAATAAGGGCATGGAGTTTGTTTGTATGTGCGTACTATGAAATATAATCCTGGCCACACCCCCCTGACTTATTTATCATATGTAGATGCTAATAAATTATAAATATTATTTTCCTCCTTTCTGAAAAGCAGATTTTTGGTAAAAAGTTTAGTTTTCCTTTATCCGCTGGAGATTTATCCTCTGAGCCAGAGTTGTGTCGATCCCACCCGGCGACACCATGAAGCCTCGGGCTCTCTCCTTGGATCCCGTCCACCGGCGGAGAGTCAATGGCTGCGGCGTGAAAGCGTGGGGGGGGGGGGGGGGGCGGTCGGGGCGGTCGGGGGGGCTGAGGACACAATGGCGCTCTGACAGGCTCCTTTGCTCACGGCCTCATGTGCCTTGTCAGTTGTGATGAGTTGCTTGAATAAAGAAAAACAGAGGCACAGCTGAGCATGCTAATAGAGTAATTGTGGCGGGATTTCAGAGAGGGTGGGCACGGGTGGGGGGGGGCAGGGGGGGCCGGAAGCCCGCCAGCTCATTCGGAAAAGAACCTCAGCCCCCTCACCCCCAGCCCGAGCCATACCCACCTTTTCACCCTCTCTCTCCCCATCCAACCAGCACCATGTCGGCTTTGCAGATTTTTAACCAGTTTATTTCCAAACAGAATAACCCCCCTCCCACACACACACACACACACACACACACACACACACACACACACACACACACACACACACACACACATCCCAGTATAAAGGAAAGAGGAGAGAAAGCCTTTTGTATTAACAAAGTTCCAAAAGTGCAGACAAAACAAGTCTGTGAACCCAGCGCAGCTTTCACACATTAAGAAATCTGTCCTCGGTCCGGAGGCATTTGATCGTTTCATTTCGGGCGTGGATCCCAGAGGGGGGGGGGGGGCCGCCGCAGCTGCTTCCATTCTGCTCATCTATTTTGTCGGGGTTGGGGGGGAGAAAGGCGGCGAGGCGGAGCTGTCACGGCCGCCATGTGAAGCCTGTTGCTTTAAAACAAGCAGGAGCTGCCGCGGGTTTACGTCTCCAGAACAATGACCATGACCTTCACGTTTCACCCCCCCCCCCACCCCCCCGAGGCCGACGTGAGGGCGACGCAGTTTCATCTCAGTGTGTGACTCGGCTTCCATAAACATCTCCACTGAATTATGAGACGATATATATATATATACATATGTGGAATATGCACAGCAGCTGTCCAGACTATACACCGGGTTAGACTAATACACGGGCCATTTGGCATAGATCTGGAATTATTAGAACGTCTAAAATACATCAGAAAATCCAGAAAACTA
Organism: Limanda limanda; assembly: GCF_963576545.1. Lineage (NCBI taxonomy): Eukaryota > Metazoa > Chordata > Actinopteri > Pleuronectiformes > Pleuronectidae > Limanda > Limanda limanda. The sequence goes on along the minus strand of NC_083645.1, from coordinate 25,301,428 downwards.
TTTTAATTCTGTAGAATTCATCAAAAAAGAAGGATATTGATCAGAGAATATGTGGAATATGCACAGCAGCTGTCCAGACTATACACCGGGTCAGACTCTCTCTATAACAAACTTTTCTCCTGATGTGGCTTCAACTTTTAGGCCGAAACTACACAATGTAATACTTTCTGGACACGGGTTTTACAAAAATCAAGATATCTGCAGTTATGATACACTGAAATATTCCGTTCATACTCAGGTTGATAATTTCAAGGCTGCAATGTTCAGAAAACACATAACTTTCCTCAAACTGTCCAGGCTGCAATCAGGGGCTTTTGTCTGCATTCTTATAAAACTTGGCAAGAAACACGTGTCGTGTGAACCAGACTGACTCATTATTGTTGTGTTACTGTGACAAAACAAACTCAAGGACATGAAAAAAAATGTTCGTATGTACACAGAGTGGTTGTCTTGAAAACGTAATTGAAATCATGTCGGACAAAGACAAGAACAGGGTTCAAGAAAGATATCAGATCACAAAAAGCAGTTGTGACATTCGGAACTTGCTCCTGTCCTCCACAACAACTTTGGTAAAACAGAAGACCTTCAAAAGTGTGAAAAAGAAAAACTAATTTTAAAGTCGATTTGAAAAAAGTAACATAAATATTAGTCAAGTCTATGATCTAGCATTGAAAAAAGGCACAAATATCAGCTACTAAAAGTAACAGTCTGAAAACACTGAACAAGAAAGAAACAGTAAAACAAACCAAAGATGAAATGAAGATATGCATTGACACAGGGGTAAATATAGAAGTTGTGACAATGTGACTGTAAAAATGTCTTTTATTCTGAAAAGCACAGTGCTGCTCTGGTGCCTTCGCAATGATCCTCTCTCAGATGAACTCACTGAGCAAAAAATCTGCAGAAATCAACAGTAAACTTCCTCATCCTGGATATGAACTCTGCCAGTTTGCACTGATCACAGCATCGAGGTCGCTCTGCTACAGACGCTCACATGACCTGTGATTCATATCGCTGCTCTGCACCAATCACTATCCATCACGCGAGCACGTGTATGAATCAGGTTAAGTCGTTGATTGCACCGGATACATAGTCAATAGTCAATAATAGCTTTATTGTCAATTCCTTCACATGTTCAAACACACAAAGGACTCGATAGAACGTTTCCCACTCTCCCACGGTGAAACATACATACAAATACTGCAAATATGCGTCGGTACTTTATTGAAATTGCAGTTTAAAGCTCTTTTTCCCCGGCCGCCTGAACCAGATCCTGACATTTATTAACGTGAGCAAACAAACATCTCACTCAAAAATCAAGATATCTGCAGTAATGCTACATTAAAATAGATGTATTCGGTTCATACTCAGGTTGATAATTTCAAGGCTTCAATGTTCAGAAAACACATAACTTTCCTCAAACTGTCCAGGCTGCAATCACTGGTTTTTGTTTGCATTTGTATAAAACTTGGCAAGAAACATGTGTCGTGTGAACAGGCTTTTCGAGACACTGAGCAAAATATCTACAGTAATCAAAGTAAACTTCCTCATCCTGGATATGAACTCTGCCATCTTGCACTGATCACAGCATCGAGGTCGCTCTGCTACAGACGCTCACATGACCTGTGATTCATATCGTTGCTCTGCACCAATCACTATCCATCACGTGAGCACATGTATGAATCAGGTTAAGTCGTTGATTGCACAGGATACATAGTCAATAGTCAATAGAATCAGAATCAGAATCAGAATCAGAATCAGAATCAGAAGTATTTTATTGCCAAGTACGTTCACACATACAAGGAATTTGCTCTGGTTATATGTGCAAACAATGAACATAGAAACATAAAAACGCAATAAATACAACATACATAGGCGAGCAATAAAAAAATAGGAAACCAGTATATATTTACTCACTGTTTACTTCTTATTTACTCACTTTTTACCAATATTTATACAAAGTAACATTTATTTTGAAAACATTTCTGAATAAAAATATATAAAAGATAAAAGATATAAAAAGTGAAGTAAAACGTGAAATGCTAAATGCAGCAAGTGAACAGTGTCAGATTACAATAAGCAATGTAATGCAGTATAATATAATATGATATGATATAATGTGTTAATTTAACACATCCTAGAGGTGTGGGGGTGGAATAAAAGTCCAAGTCAGGTGGGGGTCCCGGGCCTTGTTGATAAGGCCCACTGCAGTCGGGAAGAAGCTGGTCTAGTAGCTTTATTGTCAATTTCTTCACATGTTCAAACACACAAAGGAATCAATAGAACGTTTCCCACTCTCCCACGGTGAAACATACAAACAAACACTGCACACATGTCTGGGAACTGTATTGAATTTGCAGTTTTAAGCACTTTTTCCCCGGCCGCCTGAACCAGATCCTGAATATTTCTTAAACGTGAGCAAACAAACATCTGTGAACTGTGGACGCGGGAGAACGAGGACCCGCTGGAGCAGCCTCGGTCCCGAAGCTGTTGACACAATCCTCGCTCTGTGCCACCTAATTCCCGGATGCTGGATCATCCTGTCCTCCAAATCTCCCTAAATCCCACGGACAGTGGTCCCTGAGAGGCCCTGTTTACCCTGGGCCCGCCGGCCATGGCGGCCTCAGACCCCCCCCGCTCCCCCCCCTCCTGGTTCTCCTCCCGCACGACACAGTCACGCACTCATCAGTTAATGCTGAACATCTGGAGGGATTAGCAATGTCAGGCCAATCAGGGCTGAGCTGACAGATCCCAATGAAATGCCATTCTGCAGCTGCGCTCAGCATTCAAGCGCTTTCAGATTCCCATATCTGCTCCTCCCTCTCCTCCCTCTCTCCACTTCTCCTTCCCTACTTCCCTCATTCCTCTCCTTATCTTTCTATTGCACATCTTGTTGCAGCTTTCTCTCTGAACCCGTGACCTGCAGCAGTCGAGCTGCTCAGGCCACAGAACCCTGAATCTTCCACGGCTGCACACAGAGCTGTTTACTGAAGGTTCTGTGAAGCTGGACTCAGTTTGCAGAACCCGAACTGGAGAGTCTGTGGTCGTTGTCGTGAATCAGTAATGAAACTAACGCTGATGAATCCCAGACTGTTTGTTTATCAACAGGATTAAACTGCTCGACTGATTTCCATGAAACTTGGTGGAAGGACGGGACACGGGCCATTTGGCATAGATCTGGAATTATTAGAACGTCTTGAATACATCAGAAAATCCAGAAAACTATTTTAATTCGGTAGAATTCATCAAAAATGAAGGATATCGATCAGAGAAGTGTTTTAAGTCGTAAGCAATGATAAAGGAAACAGATTCACAGTCTTTAAGACAGAATTCTTTGTATTTACACATTTGAGACACTGGATGTTTCCTTCTATCCTGTACTTCAGTTTCTTTCTGTCTGTAATGATTGTGCGAGTTGAGAGCTGGCAGATTATTAAACGGGAGGAAAAGAGAAAGACGAAGGGAAGTGAAGTGAGGTCGAGGCAACACCTGCTCTGAATGTTTGCAGCTATAAATCCTCAGCCCGTGTCCCTGCGAAGACGAATAAACACGAGAGTCAAGAGTCCAAAGCGAACTTGCGACTCCATTGCTAATGTGAACAGTTCTTCATGGTGCCACAGATACTTTTACAGGAATTAGCCGCCGATGTGAGTTGAGGTATTTACATTTTTCTCGGCGAGTCACAGCTGCTGCGAGGACAGAAATAGTCGGATCGGGTTTGTTGAAGGTTTGTTTTCTGCCGAAACCACAGAACTGAGGTTTTTTTCCACATCGAAGAAAGTTTAGATTGTTGGTTAAGTGGAAATTTCACTCTTGACCTTGGAAAGTGAAGTTTGGTTAAATAAAGTCAGTTAGTTTTCAGTTGGAGACACCGAGCAAACAGTTGGAATCTGAACTAAAGATGGACGACGTGTTCTCCATGTTCTCCCTTGATCCGGAAACAAGGCGATCAATCACGAGTCTGTCTCAGCTGTCAATCATCATCATGACACATAACCAAACCTAAAATAACACGTGTTTTTGTTTACGGCTCATCGACGCCGTCATCAGCCATCATCACCAAAAGCTTTCAAGTTTCATCCTCTTTCAAAACTAATTTCCAAGTCTTCTACGTGTGTGACACTAAATCCATTTGCTTTCTTTTTGTTAGAAGCTTCAATAATACACCCACTATCTTGCTTGCGACATTTTACGAAGGAAAAGTTCTTCAGTGCAGGTCTGAAAGTAACTTTAGAAAATATTTGTTTGGATTCATTACGAGCAGAAGTATTGAAAATAGAAAAAAGTCAATTGAAAACTGTGTTCTCCTCTTAATTAGATTATATATTGATTTATAGGAATTAAACAGAATTATTTCTCCGTTTCCCCTCTGAATTCACCGTCATTTGCTTGTTAGCACAATTTTATCTGACCTCTTTAAAACAAATAACTTATTTTACCAAGACGCTGCTTCTCTTTCCTCTCACGAGCTGAGCTATAACAATGAAAACCCAGATTGTAATTATATATAAAGGATCCACCTCCGGTAAAGTTCAATTATGCCCATTTCAGCTTCAGAGACATCAGAAACTGTAAAGTTACGTACATATGATCCCAAAGGTTCCCACATTCTTATATAATATCCCTAAAAGCATATTTTACACTCTGGATATTCATCAGAACACTGACTTCTCTCAGAGCCTCTCCCAGTCGGGACCTTTCCATCTCCAGTGTGGAGAAGCCCGAACGTTAATGCGAACACTAGGGTGGATAAACAATTAGAATGTTCCAGATGAGACCCCTCTGACGTCCGCCTGCCCCCCCCCATTGGTGATGAAATCGCATGAGATCAAGTTGCTGGAATGCAGCGGCGGTCTCGGTTCTACTGGGACTAATCGCAGGGTTTGCTGAGCCTCACATGGACACACAGGACTCGCATCTGATCCCGAGCAGCTGCTGAGCAGACAGGACCCGCAACTGTGCCCGGGATCCAGAAACATCCTGCTCCAGGCCGGGCCGGCACATGTAGAAAAACACGGCTCTGACCCTCATGAGGTCCCGACCTCGCAGTAAAAGTACTCTGGCATATTGGCTCGCTGTAGAGAAGCACCTGTCTTCTCTCTCCGAGTGGTTTCAGATTGAGTTATTTCCAGCGAGCAGGCATTCCTCCGTGCGTCTCTGCTGATAGACGATCACGGGAAATGTATAAATCTCTCTGTGTTTTCACCAAACACTTTCGCAGAGAAATGCAGGTGCAAGTGTTCCAGGAGAGGACGTTTTTCTGCAGGAGAGAGAGAATGTTGTTTTCACCCGACTCGGGTTGTTTGTGTGTTTTTCAGCAGGATTACAATAACTAATGAGGGGTTTGGACAAAGGGGAAGATTATTTGTCACTTTCTTTAACATTGTGAGATTTTTTTGGGGGGTTATTATATTATATCCTACTGCATTACATTGCATATTGTAACTTTACACTGTTCTACTGTTTTGCATTTTGCATTTAACTTTTTACTATCACTTTTTACATCTTTTATCTTTTATATGTTTTTATATAGATATGTTTATGTCTAAATAAATGTTACTTTGTATAAATATTAGAAAAAGTGAGTAAATAAGAAGTAAATAGTGAGTAAATATATATTGTTTTTCTTATGTGTGTTGTATTTATTGTGCTTTTATGTTTCTATGTTCATTGTATGCACCGATAACCAGAGCAAATTCCAGGTAGGTGTAAACCTACTTGGCAATAAATACCTTCTGATTCTGATTCTCATTCTGATTCTGATTATATGAGGGAATTATGATTGAAAAGAAATCAGACGTATGAGTCTTTGTAATTTGATGCAGATTCAAATAGAAATCTGGATTTGGGGGATTTTTAAAGTGTTGTTTCATAAACAGAACATCTGCCTATGACGTTCTGCAATTTCGTTTATGTATTACTTTGCAGGATTACACAAAAACTACTAAATGGATTACCACAAAACTTGGTGGAAGGATGTAGTATGAGTCAGGAAATACGTATCAGGGGGTGAATTGAGGCATATTTCCAAATTCCCTGGGATTAATTCATGGATCTTGATGAAAAAAATCTGGCGTATTTAGAGGTCAGCCAAAAACAAAAAGGTGGCTTCCTCAGGGGCCTGTTGGGGCCAAGGAGGTTATGTTTTCATTTGCGTGTGTTTTGTTAGAATAACACAAAAACCTCTCGTCCATGCAATTCCATACATGTTGGTGCATATCTTGCATTTGAGTTTGGATGAAAACAAAACTCTTGCTCTTGGGGATTTATAAATGTGGTTTCCTCAGGGCTCTGCTCCGTGCTCCACATTCCACTTTGTGTCACGTATTTAAAGCTCATCAGCGCCGTAATTACACGAGAAATCACGAAGCGCCTGACGATCCGCAGACCTGCTGCAGGAACACCGAGCGGATCCCGGCTCCTAATGCCGTTTTGATTAGGCTCCGATCTCGGAGGGGTTACTGCCGAGGTCGTGAAAGTGTAGACGTGGAAGTGATAACGCTGTCGGGTGACTGTTGATTTCCTGTTGGTGTCATCTGGCAGCCATTCCACGTGCAGGATAATTAGAGAAATTAGCCACCATGTGGAATGTTTTCTCCTGACAGAGTGAGAGGGGAAAGATTCCAGGAGCGTTTCTGATTCATGGCTCCTGAGCTGGGGCCCTCGAAAACACACACACACACACACACACACACACACACACACACACACACACACATACACACAAACACACACACACACACAACACAAACAGACACACACACACTTTATCCCTCCGTTTACAGCCTTTATCTTTTCCCTCTTTGCTTCTATTTTTTCCTTTCCTCTTCCAGAGCTCACACACACACACACACACACACACACACACACACACACACACACACACACACACACACACACACACACACACACACAAACCAGAGCTTCCTCCGAACTGAACCAGATGTTTTGCATTAAAAGGCAGAAACGCTCTCCTCCTGAAAACCCTCCACTCAGCTTCATCACTCTTCAGGATTTATTTCTATATCTAATCGTTTTTAATTCATCCTCATCCTCCCGTGTTGGGCTGGAAATTCACTCCCTCTATATTCTAATCTTACATTGTGTAAATAAATAAATAATAAATATATCTACATTTAGCACTTCCTCTTTTCTGTGTTCCACAAATGAATATAAGTCTTTAAAAAGACAATTTAAGGGTTGATATAATGGATTTGTCCTGTAGGCTTCCATTTCTGATCTGTTGATCTGCAATAATTGTCCTCTGCTGATTATTTGCAGGTCACGGTTGGTAACCAGGGGCAACCAGGCCTTTGCTGTCGAACCTCCAAACAATCCAACGTCTTCAGTGTCTTTCAAAACTTTTCTTAAATCATGATCTTATTAAAAAGCTTTTTAAAAAGGACTGACACGTGCTGTGGTTGTGATTTATTATACTTTATATTTTCATGGAACTTCCCCTCTGTTTTAAGATCTGTTTTTTCTTACCTCCACCAAGGAGTTTATGTTTTATCTTTTCCAAGAAACACATTTAGGGATCTTATATCTAAGAGTGTGTGAAGTTCGGTGCAGCTCGATTGAACTTGTTATCATTATATATAATTATCAACTGATAAAATGAAAGCTACACAGAAGGTGCCTGTTTAAATCAAATCAAAGCTTTACTGTAACATATACATTCATCCACTGGATAGAAGCCTCATTGTTTTGTGACAGCGTCGCCTCAACCACATCGTTGGCTCTGGAATAAAGTCTGTTAAAGTCACGTGTGGTCGCAAGTCGAGTTTGAATTATTGCCATGAGAGAACAGGATGAAAACAGAAGAGGACGATGAAGGATGTCATGAAAAGAGCATTGACATGTTCTTGTTGTGTGTTTCAGAACTGAGCTCCACTTCCCTCAGAGTCGGTTTCGGTCCAAATCCAAAACACTGGATGCAACAAGTTCTTCAAGTTCACTGCCATCTTTTCTCAAAACCCTGATTCCTGCTGCACCCCCCCCCCCCCGCCCCATCCTCGACTCCCACTTCCTGACGATGACAGGCAGGTTTCCCTCCTTGACATTCCCCTTCAGCGCCACCTCTCGCATTCCGTCTCTTCGCACTCCTCCCGACATACCTTTCATTTCTCTATTCTGACGGAGAGTTCTATTTCAGATGCTAATAGGATTCCTCCTCGCTGGAATCCTGACGCTCACTGACAAGGCGATAGAAGGCGGAATCTGCAAATCGTTTTTTTTTTATTCCTCTGTCGAATCTTTTACTTGGAGATTGAAAGCCGAAAGGATAAAAGGTTTAACAGGTCGGTGCCTAACGAGGGGAGAGATTTTAAATAGAATGTGGAACAGTCTGACACCGGTTTATATTCCAACATCATCTCCTCAGTGCGGCCCAGACCTCCACCACAGCCAGACTTCAATTCAAACAAGCGTGTACATTATGTGTAGATGTAAATTATCATGATTACGCAACTCGGATCTCAGGTAAGTGGAGCCGGAGGTGAAGGTTAATCGGAGTCAGGGCCCGGTTCCAGGGAGAAATAGAAGCAGGGCACTTTATGAGGCTGTCGGCCTCCGAATGTTCCCAAATGTCACTTTTGCTCCAAAGACAAATTGCACTGGAGATATATGGCCCATAAAGTCTGTCAAACCTCAGTGCATGTGTGGCAAAGCATGAAGAACGTGCCATAAAAGGAAAAGCGAAAGAAAGAAGGAGCAGAACAATCGGTTGATGTGTGGTTGTGTGCGCCATGTGTCGGACCGAGGAGCGGCGGCTGCACATGTGAGGAAGTTTCACCGTCACCGTGGCAGCAGCTCATGGAAAAAACCTCATGAGCCTTTTTTTTCCTTACATTAATTTCGACTGTGCTTCATCTTTTTTGTGATGTTTTATGACCCGTGGTTCATTGAAAACCTCCAACAAAGCCGAGTTCTCTCAAGCGTAATGTGTCCGCTACCGAGAAATTGAAAAATTGTAATTTTGCGGACCCACTTGATAACGGAGACATGGTCCGAAGGCTTTTAATAAGACTGGAGCCTCGGCCATCGGGTGGTCGGGGGGGCATTCCCATGGAATACTGCAGGTGTTCTCTTTCCCGTAATCACAGCGAAATACAACTGTGAATCTAGCCGTGGAACGCCACCCGATGACCTCATGTCCATCCCATCGTGCTTAGGGACCTGCAGTCGGAACCGGGGCTCCGTGCCGGTTTCACATCATTCCTGCAGCCCTTCTGAGAATTCACTTATGAAGTTAACTTGTGCTAAACATTGGAGATATAATTAATTCACTCATGCAATCATTATTAGGGATGGATTTTTGATCGGCCTTTCCGTGCGACCGCACAAATAAAGAAGCATCACAGACCTCCACCAATTAGGTCAAACAGTTCCTTTAAATTAAAACAAACAAAACTACGCAGGTCAGGAAATCATAATCTTGCTAAAGTGGAAAAGTCGATCTCGGTCTCAACTAATTGCAACCAAAAATGAAACTTTGGAGAAAGATCAGTGAGATAAGAACTTGCTAAAATGACATAAACCATCTTTGAGAAAAATGTATTTGACGGATATTTTTAGGTGTTTTGGATCTATGTCCCATTCACTAACACAGAGGAGGCGGGGTTTATGACCTATACTGTAGCCAGCCACCAGGGTGCGATCAAGATGCTTTGGCTTCACTTTTCATGTCACTATGTTTATATACAGTATATTTCAAAATCTATTGAGTTACATACAAATCTCTGGTTTCTTGAATTATTCCTAAGAAAATTGGTGAAAATGTAAAAATAATAAAACAAAACACTCTCTCACAATGTTAAAGAAGGGGATTATAAATTCGCCGATCTGAACCAACATTTTTATTCATCTTTCCTGTTTTCGTGGAAACTGTTTCTGATTTTTATACGTAATCCTGCTGATAAACAAGCAAACGGGGTGGAAACGTAACCTCCTGGCTGAGGGTGATAATTTGTTAAAAGCCAGTTGTCTCCTCTGCTGTTGTCTCTTCAGGACGCAGACATACTTGACATTGTTGTGCCTCCACTTTCCCTTTGTTTATGTTGCTTCTGAAGGAACTGACCTGGAACAACCGGCTTAAAACCAACAAGACTTAACTCAGGTACTTGAAAATGTTTTTGCAAAGACGCCTGGAGAGAGAAGATGCTTTCAGGCGTTATTTCTGCCTTGTGGCTGAAATCCTGAGAACAGACGCACACATCACCTGGATGTCAGACAAGACAGGAAGGATGTATAAATAAACATCTAGTGTAGAATTTGACCTTATTCACGTCTATAAAATAGATTTCTTGTCATATAAGAAGATATGGAGAAGCCAGCGACTCCCATCTGACTCGGAAAGTCTGAACCATAGGTGTGTTCCGTGGATTAGTGAGCGCAGAGGGAGGGGAGGAGGTGATGGAGGCTTGAAAATTGTATCGAGGGATGTCGGTGTTGGATTTCCCTTCGGCCCGGCTGCGTAAGCCTCTCCCTTTTCAGTTCAGAGGTCAGAGGTTGTACACCAGGCCCGGGGGCCTCCGAAACGAGCTGGCTGGAGAGAGGTGAGGGGGACGGGCCCGGGCAGGAAGTGCACGGAGAGGTCACGGAGGAAGTAGGTTGTAATAAGTCATCCCTTCAACGTTACTCACTCGTTTTTCTTGTTGTTGGTTTTGGATTCTTACTCAACGCAGCTCCAAGGTTTGGATGAGGTGACATTAGAATGTAAGCAGCAGAGGAGAGGATTCCACTGTTAGAAAGAATCAGCTTTGGTCTGAAAGTGTCAACTAAGAACCTATTACTTTATTATCATATGCATCTCTTGAGAAATACTATAATATACTTTCTAGAGTTTCCGAATCTGCTAAAGATGCAAGTCCAGAAATTGTCATTGAATGTTTCCGCAGGACGTGGATGTGAGAAGGCAAATGTTGCTCCTGAGATTTCACGAAACTTTTCCTGCCTAAAATGTCTGAAAAATATCCGAGTTAGCCGCAGAACAGCAGGAAATAGTCACAGCAAGAAAGTGGGTGTCTTGATGACGTTTCTAACAAGCAAAGGACATGAAACTAGAATAATTCATCTCTATTCAATCTCAGGAGGAAACAGACGAGTCAAACATGTACAAGATGCAGATGAAGACGTCAACTCAGCTGAGGCAGTAGCTTCTTCTTCCGCCATCTTCAATATCGTGCTATAAACATCAAAACCTGATTTATTAAGCAGAGTTCATACGTCATCTCCAGCTGCTCTACACAGACTCTACTCCTCGACTGAATCAGGAAATGTTCCTGTTGTTGTGAACGTCTCTGACCCGGAGAGTAGTCCTGGCATTTGGAGTCCAGAGATACTGTCTCTGCAGTTTTCTTTTTAGTCAAGTGATAATCATCATTATTACAATAATAATAATCCAAAGTTGCAGAGTGTTTACCAGAAGAATAAAAATGGGGGATTAAGAAACACTTAGTAAAATGATAGATTAGACATTTTCTAGAATTCGTGTTTGAAAACAATTTATAATGGAAATATTGAGAAAAATGTTGAGAATAAGTTTTGAACTGAATAAAGGGCGGTGGTGTACAAAGTACTTGAAAGCCATACTTGAGTAAAAGTACAGATATCTCACCTGAAAGTGACTTCGGTAAAAGTAAAAGTCACCCGTCAGAAAATGACTTGAGTAAAAGTCTTAAAGTAGCTCATATTAAAACTAAAGTATCAAAAGTATCTGGTGTTGAAATGTATCAAAAGTAAAAGTACAAGTAACAAAATTAAAAATGCAAAGTGTTTTTTATAGTAGGCCTATACAGACACAAAACAACCCAAAATGTTTCTCCTCAAGATTTATCTCAACTGACTGAAAAATTATAAGGGGGACATGTTTTTTTTTAGATGAAATGTTGAGATGAACTCTAGCTGACCTGAACTCTCTCATTTCAAGATTAAAGTTGAACTCTGATGGAGCTGATGGACGTGAGGAGTTGACTTTATTCTCCACCTTATTTAATATTTCAACTTTTTTATCTCGAACTGCTAAAATTAAAGGAGAAACAAATCTCATATTTTTAATAACTGGCCCTGAGAGCTCCAACTCAATGGAAACCAGATAAGACAGAAACCAGCGTCGCCCTGATACACGACCACTGGGATGACTTAAGACCAACGTCATAGGGGTATGTAACCTCTGGTGATGGGGTTAACAAGGCATTATGGTCATTACTGCTGGAGGAGGAACTGCACCCCCCCCCCCCCTTCCTGGAAAACTACCTTTAAATTACAGAGCTGATGCATATCCATTTTCAGGCCTTGGTTAAGTAGCACCTGAGGCAGAGAGGCTGAACCTGGGCTCCGGGTTCTGGGCGTGTTCATGATCATGTGACAAACTCAGGGGTCAAAAGTTTCCTGCTGGTGTTTTGTTAGAATATCTTTGATTATATATATATAAACACATCTCGTTTTTAAATTGGAAATATTGAAAGTAACAATTACCTTAATTTACCTCCGTCAATGGGGTTTTGCTTTCACTCGTCTCGGTTTGTTGGTTAATTTGTTTGTTTGCAGGATTTCACATCTGCTAAATTGATTTCCACCAGACCTGCCCGAAGAAACCGTTAATGTTCGGTGCAGATTCCTTCACATATTGATATACACTATTTTTCTTTCATATTTCTAATATAAAACCTAAAGAAACATATGAAGGGGACGTTTCATTTTGGTCACATCCCCTTTACCTGTGGTTTTGTCCGTCTCTTTACTTCTCACTCGTCATGAATCATGATTATTCGTTGCCGTTTGCTGCGTAACATGAATAAAACTTTAATACTTTGAACATGATTTGTGCCTGAGTTGTGTTGGGTGGATTTTCATCAGCAACGGAGGTGAAGACAACAATTTCCATGATCCCAAGCTGCTCCATGTCATCAAACAAGGTCTCATAATTGTTTTATAATGAGATCGTTCTGAACGTGCTTCACACACACACACACACACACACACACACACACACACACACACACACACACACACACACAATCTCCATGCTTCTCCTCTTCTCCTCTTCACACGTTGTTCAAATTTCCATCTCAACTCGTCCTCTGATCTTTTATTTGCTCTTAAAAATCTCTTTTCTTCTTCTTCGGGTCGTATTTAAAACAAAATCAGCGGTTTGGGTTGAATCACTTTTTGATTGAAAAGAATCTGAATCTCTCCTCTTATCTTCAAGTCGTCTCCTGAACTAATTGCCACGGCCAATCACGGTCGTTTGCTGCGGGTGCATAAAACAAACACTCACAGTGAGGTGGTGGGGGGGTGAAAGGGTTTATCTCAATAAGACACTTGTAAAGTTTGTTAATACTGCACAAGTTTAAAAAATGTGGTTTGGTTGCATGTTATGACTGTCCCTGAAGTGTCCTCTCCCCCCCCCTTCATTCACAACCTGCCCCCCCCCGGCTCCCGGGTGTCGGGTCACATGAAGGAAACCGGGAGTGTTTTTATATCCGTTTACTGTTGGTGTTTTGCAGCCGTTTTACGACTCCACTGGCTCCAGTGACGTGGGTCGGGGGGGCAGGAGGAGAGCGGGGGGGCCGTCTCCTCCACAAAGCGACTCAGCGTCTCGTAACCTTGAAGCCTTTTCCCCACTTTTTACAGCCATTAAAGTGCGTCTGGGAGTGCACCCCCCGTGTGGGCCCTGGCGGTAATGAGGCTCCTTCTTCTTCACGACTTCAAATGAGGCGGCGTGTCGGAGAGGAGGAAGTTCTAACACACGCCTCCTCGCCGGTTCAGACCCGTGTCGGGCGGAGAAGTGATTCTACCGCTCGGGTATTAATTAGTTCTTTTGCAGATTGGATTCCCTGTCTGACAGTCAGATGAATTATTAATTCATAAAACACATACACACATTGGAGAAGTAGATGTTTTTGAACGGGTTGATTCGGAATATGTGTTTTTATATCATGTTGGTGATTTATTCATGAATCCACTTCCATTAAACAAGATAAAACCATTTTAAGTTGTTCGAATTCGCACTAAAACAAAGTTGGACTGAAGCTGAATGTCTCCGGTTTTGCAGGTATTAGACTTTATATAATTTACCCATTGACATGAAGATGGCACTGTTTGAATTATTTCTCAAACTTGTTTATTATATCAAAAAAGAACTTAAAGTCAACCTCTTGGTGGCGCTACAGGAAGAATCAAGTGCATTGTGGGTATTTGTCCCACATTTTGTGAAAAAGCAAGTTGGGATATGATTGATATTTTACAGGATAAGTGAAAATCTAAGGATCACTGAGAAGTTGTGAGACATTTTGCCTCAATTGTCACACATTGGAGACGTAGATGTTTTTGAACGGGTTGATTTCGGAATATGTGTTTTTATATCATGTTGGTGATTTATTCGTGATTAAACTTGCATAAAACAAGATTAACCCGTTTTAAGTTGTTGGAATTCGCACTAAAACAAAGTCGGACTAAAGCTGAATGTCTCCGGTTTTGCAGGTATTGGACTTTATATGATTTACTCATTGATATGAAGATGGCACCGGTTGAAGTATTTCTCAAATTTGTTGTGGAAATATTTCAAAAAAGAGCTTAAAGTCAACCTCTTGGTGGCGCTAAAGGAAGAATCAAGTGCATTGTGGGTATTTGTCCCACATTTTGTGCCAATGCAAGTAGATATGATTGATATTTTACAGGATAAGTGAATATCTGAAAATCACTAAGAAGTCGTGAGATGTTTTGCCTCAATTGTCACACATTGGAGAAGTAGATGTTTTTGAAACGGGCTGATTCGGAATATGTGTTTTAATATCACGTTGGTGATTTATTCATGATTCCACTTCCATAAAACAAGGTTAAGCCATTTTAAGTTGTTCGAATTCCTACTAAAATAAAGTTGGACTGAAGATGGATGTCTGCGGTTTTGCAGGTATTGGATTTTTTATAATTTATTCATTGATATGAAGATGGCACTGGTTGAAGTATTTCTCAAAAGAGCTAGAACTCAACCTCTTGGTGGCGCTAAAGGAAGAATCAGATGATCGCCAAAGTCATTAGGATACACTTTTTGTGCCAATGCAAGTTGGGAGAATTGATATTTAACAGGACAAGTGAAAATCTGAGGATCACTAAGAACACGTGAGATATTTTGCCTCAATTGTCTTTAAAAACCTGCTGTAAATTCATCCAAATCAGAGTCAATTTTAACTGTGAAGCACAAATCTCATCTAAGCACCAGAGGAAATGTCAGGGGATCAATAAAGTCTGAAGGATTTAATCCTCCGGGGACAACAAAGGATCTTTGTTCTGTCTGAATCTCCACTGTGACCGAAAAGGCCCTAAAATAACCTTTAAAAACCAAGTCATCAACCGGCTCCTCTCACACATGAATTTATGATGCTCCTCACATTCCAGGATGCCGAGCTGTAATTCTCTGGTGTCAACTCGGCGGCGAGCGGCTCCACCTCCGTCTGCATCAATCAGAGATCTTCTGTCAACGGCCCCGAGAGAGAATGAAGTTGTTGTTTCACATTAAATTTAGATTCATGGGCGTTTAGCTACTGAAGGTGTGAGTTTATGAACATGTCGACCTCTGACCTTCCTCCAGGAGCAGTTTGGTTTCATGGCTTCATCGCATTCTGGTTTCATTTGAATAGAAAAATGTGTCTTCTACACAAAACTCTTCTTCATTTAACTCCGAAAACATCACAGAAGAAAACGTACAGGACTCAGTTCTGAACTTTACTATTGATAACTGATTATGTGTGATGTGATATAATCACATATGTTTCACAGTATTTTATCTCAGAGGTGAATGGGATTTATTTATCCTGATAATCAGACTGATAAAGCAGCGCTTCCTTGTTGTTAAGTTAATAGTTTATAACTGAGCCTGAACAATTTATTGTCTGGCCCATAAAAAATCAGCCGTTATGATATCTACAGATATATCTTATCTGTGTTTGTTTGCTGATGATTCAACCTTTTATTTTACTAAATAAACAATGCAGGAAAGATGTGCAATATTTTATTTTTAAGTGCATTTTTCTTAGTTTAAGTTCCATTTATTTGTTTTTGTTTTTATTAATAACTTTTGTGTTTAGACAGGAAAATATTTGTTTTGTCATAAGCCAAATTGATTTCCCTTTGCGGACAATAAAGAATCTCTATCGCACTGGGTTTGATAATCTTTTGTAAGGAATCATTGCCAATTTTTAAAACATATATTTGATGACATATTTGTTTGAATGTGTTATTGAACTCTACATATTTTTTAATACAATTTAAATTAAGTACAATCAAACTAAAAAGTTACTTTATACACATTTATCTTGTGCAATAACTTATAGAATAGAATGTAGTAGATTTAACATAGAACTTGTTCATGTTTCTTGACAGTCTCCATTCTGATAAAAATCTGAATCACTGAAATATGTGACATCTTGTGCTGTTACACGTGATTATAAAAACATTAATACATCATAATATACATTTTTTTAATTGACTAGATCTCCACATCGATGTTAACCAACTTCCTCTCTGTTGTTTCGGTCGTCACATCAAACGCTCCTCATCCTCTCCTAATCTTTCCCTTGACAGCTTTAAATGGAGGTGGATTTGTGACCCCTCATGGTGCCCCCCCCCCTTCCATGAGGGGTTTATACCTGACAGCCCCCGACCCATTTCCCCTCAGACCCTCACTGCCTCAGTCTGAGGGAAACCCCCTGTGAGGAGGGATCAGCATCAGAGGACGTTTCCACACCGAGCTGATATCACTGCAGAGATCCGTTAAATCAAAAAGCTTTTTTCCACATAAATCGTCCGGCTACAAGTATCAATAAATATCCAGAAGACGGAAGTTTGAGCCTCTTTTTTGTTATAAAACCGAAGAAACACTTTCTCATTAAATACTTTACACGTTAGGGAACTTATAAATTCAACATCCTGTCTCGGAAAGTGAGGTTAGATTAAAGAGCCGGACGGCTTGAGTGCACGAGTGAGCAATAAAGTAAAATATCTAACTCCGTGGTTTTCAGACTCTTGATCACGTTTGACTGTTTCCTTCATGCAACTTTTTTAACATCCTCCAGCTCAGATATTGTGGAAGTTGCTTTTCTGCACGAGCGTTTAAAAGCAAACAACAACCCTGACCATGAGCGAATGAACCAAAGTGCGACCGAGGAATAATAGTTAAATCCATTGAACTCAGCATCTTCTCCCCGGGTCACTTTTGAGTTCACTCCACCTCGGGGGAAGTCGCGGCCTGAAACACGAGTTCACAGCACAAGGCGCCCACGCCGAGTTCCTGTGAGCCGACTCGCCCGGCTGCTCACGACTTCCTCCGCACGCCACTATCACGGGAGTAATGTTTAACCAGCGTGTGGCAACTCTGCACTGACAGAGAGGCCAGATACCCAGTTGTTCATTAAAAGCGCCAAATTGATTATTTCCTTCCTGTTGTTTGCTTGTCATCCAGGGCTTTCGGGTTTACTTCCGAAACCTGAGCTAACACAATGACCTTATCTAGCAGGGGAGCTGATTGTGTAACCATTGCCCTCCAGTTACTGCTGTACCATGGCCAAAGTTAATAGCCGCTTCCCCCTGTTTCCTGGAATCGGCACGTTATAGCTGCAGGGCACCGGTGAGGCGGCGCTGGAACCGGTAGCCTCTCTGTGAAATGAGATATTGATTCAAAGGTTTGCAGGTTTGCCTCTGAGAGAGATCAACACAGATGAACCCGTCTACACACACTGTTTGTACGGTACATGCTAAAGCTGTTGAGGAACAAAAAAAAACAGAAAAACTCTAGCGTTTACGCAGCTCAAACAAACGACAAACTGTGAACTACCGCAGTCAAATGTACTTAAGCTTCCACTCCTTTCTGTTTGCTGTGGAGGAGGCCCTTTGTCGGGGGGGGGGGGGGGGGGGGGGAGACAGGTGCATTGTATAGCTCGCCATACATTTCTGTTGAGAGTATCAAAGCAAACAACCGCACCTTCCTGTGCAGGTCATTTAGCTGCGTTAATCATACATGGAAAACGCTCAGGAGTAACTGTTCACCTGCATCTGTGTGTGTGTGTGTTGGTGTGTGTTGGTGTGTGTGTGTGTCTGTGTGTGTGTGTGATGCAGGTTAATAGCCGGTGTGCAGGTAAAGTGCTGAAACATTCAGAAGAGGTGAAATCACCCGTCGCACTTGCAGGTAATTCATTGTGTTTCATAAACCACAGGATGATTAATATCTGTCACATTCGGAGGTTTCACAGGAAGTGTGTGTGTGTGTGTGAGTGTGTGTGTGTGTGTGTGTGTGTGTGTGTGTGTGTGTGTGTGTGTGTGTGTGTGTGTGTGTGTGTGTTTGACTGGTATTCACAATCAAAGCAGGAACATTATCAACAAGGAGGATTCAAACTAACTGACATAACTAAAACTCAATAGTTTGACAAAAATGCAAATTTCTGCTTTTTCCATAACAATAGTAACACAAAGTAAATTTTTATAGGCGATAACATTCATATATAGATTCAAAGCTAAGGCCAGATACAAACACGCAAGCAACGTTCCTTGAAATGCAAATGTTTAGAGCACAGACTGTAAATAAAGATGGACGACATGATAACTTCCCCAAATGTGAATTTAGTCGGTCCAGAATGTCATTGTGGATTCTGCCACTAGATGGCGGAAAAATACAAAATTCACAAATCCTACTCATTGTTGCTTTAAAATCTAATTTAAGATCCAAGTCCCATTGTTTTTACTTTCTACAAAAAAGCGACACTGTTCACTTTCCTCATAATCAAGTCTGAAGTCTCACAAGACAACATTTAATCTACATGTAACAGAAGCCACGCGCAATAACAAATAGGTTTCTATATTCACGATTCAGAGAAAGTGGTTTGATCCGGAATCTCAGGACTAATCTCCTGACATCCTCTCGATTGTTTCTCTTGTTTTTTTCTACCTGTAATGTTGTGTCATCTGTGCCAGGTCACCTCAAACTGGTGCAGCCAGTTGTGACTCAGTAACACGACCCAGTTTGCTTTGTGTTTTATTTGGCAAACGTTTCTCTCATATCTGAGATCTGACCCATTTGTGCACCGAGGAGCCGTTGGTGTTGCTGACACATCCAGAGGGTTTCTGTTCCTGACTCATCTGACTTCATTTGACCGCGGCTTGAAAAAGGAAAAGGAGCAAACTTTACACAAACTTTCAACACTTATTTCCTAAATGTTCTAGCGAGTGACGCCGGTGCCAAGTGACGCTGAGTCAACTTCCTCTGCAGCACAGGCGGCTCCTGAATTCAGCGTTTGTACAAAATCACTCTGGTTTTTTCTATATTTAAAAGTTCTGACCTCAAGTCACGCAGGAAAAAGTGCTGAGTCGCTTCATTGCATCATCACAAATGCTGACATCTGCCTGTCATAAACTGTGAAACATACTTTTCAGCAGCTAAACTCATATTATTGAACTTTTTCTCATTATTTCCTGCCTTAACTTTGCTCTTCTTACACTTCAGTCCATGTGAAGCTTGTGACTCAGCCTCTGCAGTTTATCTTGTGTCCTCAAGCCGAGTCACTCGACAGCTAAATACCTACGTGTACGTCATCTGCAGACTCTGCAGTTATGATAATTACCAACACTTTCATGTAGGCAGATTTCACTCGTGAGCCAAATGACTAATTGTGAGCGTCACGCATTAGCGCCGACCGAGTGCCTCATTAATAATTTGTCACATGTGTCTCAAAGACATTTTTTTTCTAGTCAGCACATCTTGAGCGCAAATGCCCGGGGCTTGTAAATCTCTTTTCCTTTAGAGACTAATAATAACAAATTTATCTGTGGCGATAGCGTTTCATGGCTGCGTGTGATGTCAACCACACCAAAAGACGTCATTAATGCCGTGTTTTCGTGGCAGATTCAGACCGGGCGGACTTGAAAGCGGCTCATTATTCAATATTTACACATGGCGCTTTGTAGTGCACTCCACAGAAGCTTTCCATTTAAAACTTGAAATTCATCAGAACGTTCTCCCGCGTCTCTCATCTTGTGGGAACCGCTGCAATAATGAATCTCGCACTATTTGAAATGTCTGCAGCAGTGATTGGAAGTTTCTTTTGAAACTTTGGGTGGGATGTGGAAGCATTCTTTGCCGTTAACACATTTCAAGGTCGGCATACCGAATCTGAAGGCAGCGTTTTCCCGTCTGGTTGATGTTTCAAAGGACATTATGCAGAATTCAGGCAATTTGTTGCAGATTAGGAGCGCCAGGGGCACGGACAATGTGGAATTACTTATTACATGAAGTCAGACTGGGACTCTTTGTTTCATGGCCACACCTGTGGTTGTGTGTTTGGGGATCACTTAGTCATTCTATCATTTTAATCCAGAATAAAGCTGTTGCACTTTTGGACCATAACCATATTAATCCTAATATCTATAATTTATAAATCCCTGATCATACTTATTTCCTTTCCAGCTGGTTTTTGTATGATTTATTGCATTTTTGGGAAATTACACTGAAATTACTCAAAGAAACTAATTAAAAAATACTACTGCAGACAGATGATGATTAATAGATTTTCCAATTATGATTCCTACAGTGATATTTGCATAGCATGACAGCCCTGATCCAGACCAGCTCCTCAAAAGTGAAGCCAGAGAATCTTGATCGCCCCCTGGTGGCTGGCTGCAGTACATGTAATGGACCCTACTTCCTCCGTGAGACTGGATGGGACATGGACCAAACTAAAGAGTCAGAATACACGTCAAATAATGTTATCTCGAAGATGGTTTACAGTCATTTATAGCACTTTTTATCAAGATGGCAGCGTTCATGTCCAGAATATTTTGGCTTCATTTCTGAATAGAGGGAGGAAGTGGAGATGAGTCGTCCATGATTGTTCCCGTGGTGACACCCTGACCGTCATATATTTGTGACTCACAAATAAAATTGGGAGGAATAACAAATGAGCATCACAGCCGAACTTTGTGTTTGGTTCCAATTAGCAGATGTTAGCTTGCAAGTGAATACGTAACACAATTAACCTGCTTTACATCAGCATTGTCGTATTAGCATCGAGCTTTAGTTGAGATTTAGTTTGTCTGAACATTTGAGC
Source organism: Limanda limanda (assembly GCF_963576545.1). Lineage (NCBI taxonomy): Eukaryota > Metazoa > Chordata > Actinopteri > Pleuronectiformes > Pleuronectidae > Limanda > Limanda limanda. Next base: position 25,280,333 of record NC_083645.1, on the reverse strand, counting down.
GACCGCAGAAAGGTCAAAGGCCGTGCCCGAGCGAACATGTACAGAAGATAATTTAGAAATCCCTGATCATACTTGTTTACTTTTTAACTGTTTTTTGTATGTTTTATTGTATTTTTGGCAAATTACACTGAAATTATTCAATGAAACTAATTAAAAAATAGTAATGCAGATAGATGATAGCATGACAGCCCTGATGCAGACCAGCTCCTCAAAAGTGAAGCCAGAGAATCTGGATCGCCCCCTGGTGGCTGGCTGCAGTACAATTAATGAACCCTGCCTCCTCCTTGAAAGTGGATGGGACATGGATCAATCTAAAGAGTCAAATAATTTTATCTCGAAGATGGTTTTTCTGTCATCAATTCTGAATAGAGGGAGGAAGTGGAGATGAGTCGTCCATGATTGTTCCCGTGGTGACACACTGAGCGTCTCATATTTGTGACTCACGATAAAATTGGACGGAATAACCAATAAGAGCATCGAAACTGAAACTAAAATAGATTTAATAGAATTTAGCTTGCTTGTGAACATGTTACACGATTAACCTGCGTGACATCAGCATTGTCGTCCAGCCTGTTTGTGTTAGCATTGAGCTTCAGTTGAGATTTAGTTTGTCTGAACATTTTAGCGACCGTACAAAGGTCAAAGGCCGCGCCCGAGTGAACATGTACAGAAGATTAAATTCATCTAACAATCACCTCAACTCTGACAACACCTAATAGTTGTTTTCCTGTCCATAAAACTGTTTTTCGGCCCGGTCTGTCGGGAACGTTAAAAATAATGAGCGCTTTCAATCCTATAAATGCTCCTGAGATATTCTGCCTGCTGGGTGCACATCCTGCGAAAAAAGAATATTATGTCTGGTGCTAAATTTTCATTAGCACAATAGCAACTGGCAGCACAGCACCAATATAATAACACAGTGAGGGGGCGACATAAACCTGTCACACCAGCCGGAATGGATGGGCCCTGGCCAGAGGGGACTAAACAGGACCTAAATCAATTTGAGTGAGGAAGCTGGAGGAGTGGAGGAGGGATCGTGGGGGGGTGGGGGGGGTGCGGACCCTCGGACTTGAGGAGGAAGGAGTCTGCCCAGGGTGTCGCTGAGGCCCAGGCTCCGGCTCCAGGCTCCACCGTGGATCCTTCTCCTGGCTCCAGCCGGGCTCTGGCTCTGATTAATAGCCACCGGAGGTGTCCAGCGATGGCTGATAAGAGACCCCCACCCCCCCGCCCACCCCACTCGCCCCCCCCCCCCCCGCCCTCCACTGGAACAGAAGGGCTCGTAACAAGCTCTCCCTTTCCCCTCCTCGGGCGCTCGGGGAAGCCAATTAAGCACGTCTTAAACCTCGGCAGCGGTGACAACTGGTCTGGGCCTCCGGCGGCGGGCGGCGGCGTGACGCTGGCGTTCACCCAGAGGACACCGCAGCTCATTTAACCTTGAATCCAAAGCCCGGGGTCAAAGGTCAGAGCCGCCTGTGTGTCTCTCTCTGGGGACACAGCGCCGCATTTCTAAGCTAATTAGTTAATCAATTTGTTTACTGTGAGGACTCCTCGTTAATGCAGCCAAAGCATAATCATTTCCCAAACAATTCAAACAACCAAGCAACTGGCCCCCCCGCCTCGCTGAGATTTAGTTCCCAGGCTCATCGAGGGAGAGAGAGAGAGAGAGCGGAGACAAGAAAGAAGGAGTTGCTGAAAAGAAGAAGAGAGAGGGGGGGGGCGGGTAGTTCCTCTGTTCCAGGCAAGAACACAAGCTTATCCCAGCGGCCTGCTTCTCTACTTTCTAACTTGATGGCCGACGTTACAGGTAATCAAAGGGCTGAGCCGTAGGGAGGGGCTTAGGACCCAGCGGTGCAGCCGGAGGGATTCCTTCCCAGTGATTTGTAAGCAGGAAAAGACTTTTGACATGAAAGACAGCTTAAACAGCGGAGGAATAACAATAAACCAGCTGTAAAATGCTTCTTGTTGCAGATGAATCGAGGCGGAGGGTGGCTCTCACAAACTATTTTTTTTTTTGCGGGTGTCTGGCGTTTCCTACCGAGCCGTTTCTACAGTCACATGCACACAACAAAGGGCTACATCTGAGGGGGTGGGGTGCCCGGGGTCTTAGGGGTAAAGAGATGCTTTGTGCCGGGGATATTGTGAAATCAGACGACTCCCATTTCCTTTCACTCGGGCTATGTTCGAAATTTGGTCGCATTCTTTGCTGTGACAAAAGTGCAGTTTTCCTATTGAGGGATTAGGGGCAAAATGCAATTTTAATGGATCTGTTGATTAAAAGAGGAAAAAAATAAAATATCGAGGACTATATTCTTTTACAGTTGTAACGAGGTAAGGCCAGAAAATATAAAAAGGAAAGAACAAGAGTAAAACATTATCTTTCCTTTGTTTGCTTTATTCTGTGCAGTTAAGTGCAGGTAATCTATCAATCAATCCTTTATCGTCACTGCTCATTTAAATTAGAAACTATACAAACTAAAACGTAATAAAACTAAATTCAAACAGGTGGTGTCGATCTCAGAGGAAAAGCAAGAATACAATCACAGCTTAAGCCTTCAAATGTATATTTCATAACTTCACAAGGTTTATTATTTCATATGTGTGTTTGTGTTGAGCAAAGTTTAGTTGTTTAATGTTAATCCAGGTTGTTGGCAGACAAATGTTTTACAGAATAAACTGAGCAGAAAAGATCGTTTTCAATTCAAGTTCTATATATTTAGTTGTATTTGTTTTCTTTGTATTTAAAGTCATTTATAATAAAGTTTAAGGTTTATCAAGTTTATCAAGCTTCAAAGAAATTTCTTTAATATACGAGTTAGATAACAGCATCTTCAGAATCAAGTTATCAAAAATGTTTAACTCCTTCCTCCAAAGTCCATATTGGTTACTTACAACTCTACTGTCTCAGAACCAAGTTTTTCTTCTGTATATTACCATTGCCATGCCAAATAAATATAAAAAGCAAATACTCCAATGTGTATAATTACTTTTAAGAGAACTAGAATGGTGGAGCCTGTGTCCCTCGGCCAAGGCCCAAAACAGTCGCCTTAAATTCAATCAAGCTGCACTAAATTTTACACAGTCATAGATATCAGTCGCTTGTATATGTCTGATTTGAGCTGTTCGCTGGGAAAACTAGTAAAATGTCCAAAACAGCCTCTTGCTCTTTTAGGAAAGTGATGAATCAACCCATCCAGCAGTGATCTGATACGTGAAAAGAGCTGGAAGGATTTCACCTTCTCTGTTATTCTGTTGAAAAACCTCCTGCTCGTCTCTGGAAAACCTCAACGCCCGACTGCAGCGACACATGTGACATGTTAGTGCGTTTCATGACAGAGATGCCTGAGCCACTGGTCCGTGTTCAAAAGCACCGTCAGGACGAGGAGGAGGAGGCGGCGGAAAAAAGAGAGAGAGAGAGAGAGAGAGAGAGAGAGAGAAAAGGAGTAGGATAAACTTCCTGTGGGAGGAATGTGGCTGCTACTCATCACAGCTGGAATCTGCAGGGTCACATACCAGGGGAATGGTAAATATTTAACATTTAATTTCCTTGCTGTAAGGTAGACCGGACACAGACACTCCACATTACAGACGAGCCTGGAACACGTAGGTGAGGAGGACTCGGGGGGGGAAAGAGGTATAAATTGAAGAGGGGTTATTAAAATATTTAGGCAGAATTCCCGGGCTCTCTGGACCATGAGCCTACAGTGTCAATATTGATGGTATTTTTAATAATGCGTGTGCGGTGAGAAGAGGCTCGCTGTGTTTCTGAGTGCAGACGATAATTAATACAGGAAAAAGAGCTCATTTTTAATATGGAGGTTTTCATTAAACCACCTGCTCGTCTTTGCCTTCCAAGGATTTTACTGCTTCACCTTGAAATAAAATCATACGGTAAAGTTTTTATCGCGAAAAAGCAAAACAAACTGAGCCTTCATCCACCCTCTCCTCAGACATGGGTTCCAAGATGGCCGCTTCTGCTTTACTACCTGGCCTGGCTTTATGAAGAGCCTATTGTGCTCTAACCTAGTTTCCTAACAGATGATTCATAGTCTGTCAGGCCCAGATCTGAAGTGTACACAGCGGCGGGAGACGGTCAAATGACAGACTCGTCCGTATCGTGGCTCAGACAAAAGGAAAGAGAAGAACTCAGCCCTGAAGGCACAGCCGGAGCCGCCCGACAAGTTTCTCCTTCGCACTCATCTGGCAGCGAGCGGTTTAATATCAGGTGCTGCGGTGACGGGATATCGATATCAGCGAGGCGGGCTTCAAAGCTGAGTGCGTGTTTACATTAACCCGTTCATAAGCTGTAAGGACTGTCGCTGTTTAGGCCTCGTCTACACGATACAGCTGATAATTTCTGACCTTTATTTAACAGAATATAGTAGGACAAAGGAGGAAGAGGAGAAGGTAGCAAAACCAGACTCGACAGAAAAGAAAAAGAAGAAGGAGGAGGAAGACGATGACTGAAAACAACATTTAAGTCCACGTTTGTGTATATATTCTGTTAGTTTTTATGCCATTTTAGTTTTGTGTCATACATTTATATAATTTTCAATTGATTTGCTTCTTAACAGCAGGAAGAATATATAAGATAATTTGGTCAGCTTTTTATAACTGAGTGAAACGTGGAGTTAATCCCAGTGTCCAGTCATAAAGTGAGAAAAATGTAAATCTGTTGTTTTTTTCCTTAATAGTACACCAAAACGACAACAAACAAGTGTTCCCGGCCAGTAGGGGGCGATGAAGTCAACATCAACGATAAGCAGCTGTGGTCCAAGAAAGTAGAAAACATCAGATCTGAACCTCAATCTGCACCAAAATTTACAGATTCTTCTCAGGCCCCAATCTTCCACTGAGGGTGATGGGAAATCGGTTTAGTAGTTTTTGCCAAATCCTCCAAACACATATACTCACAAAGAGACATGGTTTGAAAACCCAACCTAAGCAGTATTTACATTAACCCGTTCGTAAGCTGAGGTCTGTCGGTGTTTAGGCCTCGTCTACATGATACAGCTGATGTTTTCTGATCTATATTTTCCAGAATATCAAGGAGGACACAAAAAAAACGACAGCAAACAAGTTTTCCCGGCCAGTAGGTGGCGATGAAGTCAACATCAACAATCAACGATAACCAGCTGTGGTCCAAGAAAGTAAAAAGCTAAAACTAACCCCTGGATCTGAACCTTAAACTGCACCAACATTAACAGATTCTTTACCTTCCACTGAGGGTGATGGGAAATCGGTTTCGTAGTTTTTGCCAGATCCAACACATATACCCACAAAGAGACACAGGGCGAAAACACAACCTCCTCGGCGGACGTAATTAATCTGTTCCTGTCATCTTCAATTCCACGGCATTTAATCCTACAGGATATAATACGGCCCTGGAACGTAGCGGAGAGGATGTTCCGTTCGTAAACTGTAAGGACTGTCGTGTTTAGGCCTTATCTACATGAAACACAAGGTATTTTCTGTCCTTTATTTTACAGAAAATCAAGGATACAACAAACAAGCATGCCAGGCGAGTAGGTGGCGATCAAGTCAATATCAACGATAACCAGCTGTGGTCCAAGAAAGTAAAAAGTGAAAACAAACTCCTGGATCTGAACCTTAATCTGCACCAAAATTTGAGAGGATTCTTCTAAGGCCCAGGCCCCAACCTTCCACTGAGGGTGATGGGAAAATCGGTTTCATAGCTTTTGCCAAATCCTACAAACAAATATACCCACAAAGAGACATGGGGCGAAAACACAACCACCTTGGCGGACGTAATTAATCCGTTCCTGTCATATTCAGTTCCTCGGCATTGAATCCTACAGGATATAATACGGCCCTGGGACGTAGCGGAGAGGATGTTCTGTCCGTTTGACGAATCCGGTAACGGGCTGTAATTGGACATTAATTGGGAGCGTAAATGCTTTTGGCCCCGATGAACCTCCAGTGGAGGAAACTGAGCAGTCATGGAAGTGAGAGGAAGGAGGAATGAGCGTCTGGACTCCCTCACAGTTATCCCTCCAGACTGTTTGGTTGACTCACTGTGATGACGCAGGCAGCGGCATAGTTTCGCTTTACTTCCTGGAAGTCGAGGGTTGCCTTGAAATTAGTAAGACAGCCATCATCGACTTCTCCCGGTCATGGAAACGGTGAAAACACACAGGCTGACTCCTCGCAGGCATCTGCATGGCTCACCGAAAACCTGAAACATCTGGAGCTTATTTTCAAATAAGGCCTATTTAGAAAATGTGGTTGGTTACTTTGGCACGGTGGCTTTCTATAAATATTTAGCTCTTATGAACGTTCAGAAAAAGACCGTTTTAAAGAGGGAGAGGGATTTTCAACGTGCCAACATCGCAGGTGCTTGGAATGAGCTTCCAAAGTTTGGAGCTCACTGATGAGGGACTAGTGGTCTTTGGATTTAGCTGAAAGAAAGGAAACAGATGGACAAAAATACAGAAATTCACAAACTAAATTATTCCAAAATAAATAACATCGCACTTTAATTCACTTGCGGAAATAAAATCCTATCGAGATCCTTGGAAATATTTATTTTCCTGTCCTTATCACTTACGGACCAACAATAGATTTTTGCTTTAGTCTGTTGGGTTAATTGTGTGATTTCCACTGCAGGACTCTATCGATACAGACTGAAATATTGAATGAATTTGAAATTCAAATCTGGCCATAATATTTTTAATGATCTGATTTAGCCGCTCGTCAGAAATATGTCCAACCAGAACGACACTCGATAGAGCACAGGTCCAAATGTCCTCTTAGGAAACCACATTTAAATTCACTGGAGCTGGATTTTTATTTGGATCTCCGTCAAATTGCACAAACACACTTTTTCAATATCGATGAATTCTTTAGAGCAACTAACGAAAATGTTTAAAAAACCTCCACTGATCTGGATCCACACTAAGATTCAAGATGTTTTTCTGCTTCCTTCCACCAACAAGGTTTGTGTTAATCCATCCAGTAGTTTTTGAATCATCTTGCTAACTAACAGTGAGACGATGAAATGCATAAAATAATTAATGATGGAAGAACTGAAATTGTATTTTTATGTTTATGTAACAGTAGTTCGTCACACAGAGACACTAGCATGTAACTGCCCAAGTTAAAAACTTTAAAACGTAAAAGAGTCAAATTTTTATGACAGAGTTTGGTCTTTGGTGATCCTTGGTGTTTTGATTCTATATAAAAGGGGGTGGGACGTCGTGATTGAAAGCTGACTTGTGATTGGTCGAGCAGGTGTAGCAGCAGGACTCCACCCTCTACTCCCGCCCATAAATGGGATTATTTGGGCCTCCAACAGGAAGTGGAGACACAAGTTTACACAATGGGAATCCAAAGTCTCCACAACCCGACCAGTCGGATCCGGAGTGAAACCATCACGATGCTGCTGGTCAGATTGAAACTCAACTCCCCTATAGGTTTGTGTTGAACTGGGATTTGTCTCCCACACTTGTGCGACTGTACATCAGAGGCATCCTGTTTATGTGGCCACGGTTGGTCCGGGGGGGGGGCTCGGACGGGTGGGCTCGGGGGGGGGACTGGCTCAGGCCACATCACGGTGCTGCAGCCCAACAGCTGGGAATGGCCTCTCGCTCTGACAAGACATGCCGTTCCTATGACAAATACCCGTAGAGCAACAGTAACATGTGTCCCCCCCCCCCCCCCTTCCACCAGTCATCCCATCCCAACCAGCCCCCCCCCACCCCCCCACACAAAGCTGCACAGTGTACTTAATGAATAGCACACTTGGGGCTGCAGGGGTTTTTGCCGGAACAGCGAAGGGGAGGGGGAAGGAGCGGCCCCCGGTGACCTCTGACCTCTGAGGGCCATCTGAGATAATAAATCCATGACCCTGAGTTCCGGAGCGCTTTGGGCAAGGTCGGGGTGGCAAGTTTCCCACTTCCACAATATCAGATGTTAACGGTAATTCCTTTTAGCCGATGTGTAATGGAGCAGGAATGTCTTCCCCCCCCCCCCCCCGACCTCATGGAGGGCCGGAGGAATCTGTTGGAAATGTGTGACAGCTGTGAAAGTTGGCCCGGCTCGGTGAGTGTAGAAGATTTGGACAAGATTCAGGACGGAGGGGTGGGGGGGTGAGGTGTGGGGGGGAGAGAGAGAGAGAGAGGTGAGGGACTTGTGTTGTTGTTGTGGTAAAGTTTGCTCACTTGCTCCTCCTCCTCTTCTTCAACTGTCTTCTGCTCTTTATGTTTTCTAATTTTCTAACTTTTTTTTCTCCCAAGTACGAAGAAGAAGAGGAGGGAGGAGGAGGAGGAGGAGGAGGAGGAGGAGGAGGAGGAGGAGGAGGAGGAGGAGGAGGAGGAGGAGGAGGAGAATTAGTGGATGTTAATGTCATTAGACCCCAAATAGTTTTAATAATTCCTGAAATTTTGTTTATTCCAAGTTGAAGAACGAGAACGTATCAGTAGCTCCACTTAGCCGAAGAAGCAGAGGCTCCACAAGAGGGCGCTGTTTGGTCTTCAGATGTTTGATGACAACTGGAAAACAGGCCAACCCCCCCACATTCTGCTCCCCCACCACAGGAACTGCTATGGACTAAGGGATTACGATTATGCTAATACCGTGTTTAACTAATAACTAGGGCAAAAGTTTAGAATCGCATGTCGCCCCCTAGTGGCAAAGAGTTAGAGATTGCTGCAACGTTAATATTCAAGTATGCGCCACCTTCAGGTGAATGATATTTCATGCTTCTTTTTTTATATTTTACGCTCTTGTAATTCAAATAAAATGATAAACAGTTCAACGCGTACACAAAACCTTCCAACACAACCTGAGGCGTTATCAAACTAAATGTCTGAAACTGAAGGTGTCGATTTAAGTTGCAACTGATTCCAGGAGCACAACGTTTACAAGTTTAAAATCAACAGTTCCTGTATAAGCTGCTTTCATGTCACTGACAGTAAAGTTGTGTTTTATTGTTTGACTTCAAACTGTCCTCTGGTTCCGTGAGTACAGTTGTGCGTTGCTTCTTCGAAGAATAGCACAGACACATGAGACGTGCCAGAAGAAAAACTAATTAATGGAAAGAATGGAAGGAGTGCAAATCATATTTGTGCCGTGAGGAGAGTTATTGAGCAACGTTTCCTGCTCCAGCCTCATCGGTCTGGATGAGAAGCTGAAAATATGCAAACAGTCTGAAAATGACAGAACTTCTGGATTTGCTTCAAGAGTTTAGTTGAGTTCTTCCCTCGACACAAAGATCTCTAATCCCGCGGAGGGACTTCATTGAGAGGTTCCCGGACAACACGTCAGACGTCACCTTACATAGCACAAATTAAAACGCTTTTCCAGTTGCTGCAATTTCTCAAGATCCTCAACAGACAGCTGTTGCCATCTGCACGTTTGGAAAGAGGAAAAGATTTAGGGGGGAGGAGGAGGAAGGAGGAAGAGGAGATGTTTTTCGCTGGATCTTCACAGCTTCAACAGCGATTCGAAGCACCTTCTCTTCTCCTCTCTTCACGTTCTGCCTTTGAAAGCGAGGTGGAGGATTTTCTAATTGGATTAAACGGGTCCAGTGTCGTACTGTATGTTGCACTTCTCACCGGAGCAGAGCGTGTATTCTGCTCATTTAACTTTTCTTTTTTATGTTGTCCAAAAAGTAAAGTCATCCAGAGTCATATCAAGATCTGAGCAAATTGTTGGGTAACACTGGATGTTCCTGCACAGCGTAATTTATCGTTTCCATTCATGATTCAAGATTAGGGTTGCAAAGGGGCGGAAAGTTTAGCTCGGGAATTTTGGAAATTTTGAAAAAAACTAACTAACTATTTATATCTCTGGCATTGCATTAGCGTTTTTTTTACAAACTTTTTTCTCATCTTATTCTACAGAACAATGCCACGTGCACTCTCTCATGTGTGGAGACATTTCACCCCATCCAATGTAGAAGGAAAGGCTGTGTACATTTGCAAATACTGTGCAAAGACCTATGTTAAGAATGACACAACGATGCAGAAGCATATAGTCAAGTGCCCAAAGTTTCCTCAGGGCTCAAATCAGCCTATGACAAAACAAAGTGTTTATATTTATGTCTGTATATGACAAGGTAAATACAGTTAGTATAAATTACCCACAACATTTCCAGTTTATTCCCATTAATTCCCGTTAATTCCCGTTAATTCCCATGGAAGGTTTCAAACTTTGAATATTCCCGGAATTTTGCAACCCTATTCAAGATTCAAGATTTGTATTATCAAATGCACAACAATAACATGAAGCAGACGCTGGCAATGAAATTCTTGAGTCACAGGCTCTCTTCTAGCATTGCTCGATAATAATATGAGTTTATATTACTGTGTGTGTTTTTACTAACTAGTCACATGAAAAACATTTTTGAATCAGGTTGTGCACCGCAAGCTGTTCTTTGGTTTCGGGTATTTTATGGAGTTTGTCTTTCACATGTGAAGAAGGAGGCAGGAGAGTGTCCATGTGTGAACGACATCAGGAAAACATCCAGAATATTCAGGCTGGTGGCGTCCGATAATGTTGTATAAAGTCCGCTGCAGAAATTACAGGTTTGCAGGAAACGTTCCAGAAGATCTCCGAAGCAACTAACTGGAACGTTTGTGTTCTCACACACTTCAACAGGGGCGAAATCTTTGGTTTATTAGACAATTTTTTAAATTTTTTCCCCCACGAATTTATATGTCTTTCAATACACAATAACATGCATCCAACATATTGTGAGGCTGATTTGACCCTCTGCCTGACAACCTCCATCCGTCCAAGATTAGATAAGTTGTGTGCTACCCATCAGGGTCCAACATCTCACTGATGTGGAAGTACTAGTGTCATCCACAGATAGCTTGAGGATTCACTGTCTCTTCTACATGTTTAAAATAAAACCATGAATCTGTGAATTACTTTAATAGCTCAGTGTTGTATGTGAGATGTATGTTTATAAATGGCAGTGGCATGGCCCCCCTGTACCTTGCACATGTTTAAATTAAAAACATGAATATATGAACCCGTGTAATATTTGAATAGCTTAGTATTGAATGCACAATAACAGGGTAGCTCTGTTTATACATGGCACTAGGCCCAGTTTAATATATAACACCATTTTTTTTACAATATATATAGTAGGGGTCCTTGCTCTATCGCCCCACCAGTTTGGGGGTCCTTGGCCTGAAAATCGTTGAAGACCCCTGCTCTGGAGGATTTCAGTAAACAGTCCTGAGTTCAGTGCAGATCTGAAGCTGCAGCTTTATTCAGATTCTAGAAAAGTTACCGAACGTGACTCCGACACACGCTCCAGTCCAGAACTCTCAGGCTGGTGGCCATCCAGAGTCATTCAAAGATCTGAACAAATTGTTGGGTAACACTGGATGTTCCTGCACAGCTTATAGTTTCCATCAGCATATATTACTGTGTGTGTTTTGACAAATTAGTCACATTAAAAACATTTAAATCAGGTTGTGATCCACAAACTGTTCTTTGGTTTCGGGTATTTTCTGCAGAAGGAAACAGGACAATGTCCATGTGTGAACGACATCAGGAGAACATCCAGAACATTCAGTCTGGTGGCGTCTGAGGATGTTGTATAAATTCCGCTGCAGAAATTAAAGGTTTGCAGGAAAAGATCTCTGGAGCAACTAACTGGAACTTTTGCGTTCTCAGACACGGGCCCTCTTGAGGATTTCAGTTAACTCTCCTGAGTTCAGTGCAGGTCTGAAAGCAGCTTTATTCAGATTCTAGAAAACCTGCCGAACGTGACTCTGACACACGCTCACATGTAATCGTCTGTCACAGGTTCACGGTTCATTCACGGACGGTTTTGTTCTGAGTTTTTTGTTCCTCTTCGTCCTCGTCATGTAAACGGAAGAAGCCAAAACCGGCAACAATTGTCAATGGAGCAGTGGGACGTGGCAGCGGGCGGCGCTCTGCCCACCCGGCCCTGCTGTCGTAATCAGGATGGGGGGGTCGGGGGGGGGTGGCAGCAGATAGTATTTCTCCTGAGCCAAAAGGCGCTGCCCAGACAGAGAGCTCTTTGTTGCCCCCCCACCCTCTAAGACGGGCTTTCACTTTGCAATTGTGGAGGTAATTCCAGCGCCTTGCCCCCAAGAGTTTTTTTTTTTCCCTCCTCGCTCCCAGCGCTGCCAAAATCGTGACCTGCAATCGGAAAAGACCTTTCAGCCGCGGTCGCCCGTTCATCAGTTCTCAGTGAGTGCACATCGCCACGATAGCATTACATTACTAAACAAAGAGATTGAAGTTTCACTGGAGGAAGGACCCGGGTGGAAAGAACTTGTTAAATGCAGGTTCGGTTGCCAGATTAAACACCAGACACCTGTTTGATTGCTCAAGTGGAGATTAGATAAAACACTGATTTTACAAATCCAACGAGCGGCGTGAAGCAAATGATCGGGAGCGAGTCGAGGCCGCGCTGCAGGAAGACGTCAACATGTCAGTTCCACAGCACTTAAGAAAATGTAATCATCAACACATCGCTGTTTCCTGTGATTTGGGTACAACACACCCTGAGGTGAGTTCCACGTGAAGCGTGGATAAAGAGGAATGTGTTTCCCTCACTGCACCGAGAGACTCGTGTGTTTACATAAGGAAAATACATGTCTCCTGTGCAGACTGACAAACTGTCACGGAACTGTAAAACAATTATTAGGGGTTAAATACAAAGGTTTCTCCTCAAATTGCTGCATTTGTGCAACATAATATTATGAATACATTGTGTTTATGGAGAGATTTTAACAGTTTACATAGGGTTAAAATGTTGACAAGCAAATAACTAGAAATGTACATATATATTAACTTAATCAGTCATATAATGTGTATATGAATAACAACAAAGATAAGAAAACCAAATTCTTTATGAGTCCGACGACAGGGAAATAGTTGCAGCAGCAAAGAGGACAGTCGAAAAAAAGACATTTAATTGATGTTGAATAAAGTAAGATATTAACCTTATTATATAGTAGTATATAGTTAATAAACTAATAGAGTTTCCTCAGTTACATAAGTAAATAATGTAAATATGTAACTTTGGCTAAAGGAATCTTCTTATTCTTATTGGCCGATACAAAATGTTTTTATTCCCTAATATTCGTATCTGCATTTGACCCCAAACACCCAAATCAGTCCGGCTGGAGTTGAAAGCTCCAGAAATCCTCTCCTCCCTCAACTTGATCTGGAGATTAACAAATAAAACTAAAAATGAAAAAAATAAATAAATAAATAAAATAAAAATAAAAATGACTCTTAATCTCCAACAAGTGCAAATACACACATTCACTGTAATAAACACTCAAGGATGCGATAACGTATCACGCAATATGCTAACATGCTAACAAAAGACGCTTAAAGAAACAAGATGAAAATCATAAGAGCAGAGAGACATGACGAGGTGGAAGATTGGGACGAAACGTGACCCCCCCCCCCCCCACAGCAAACCTCTCGCTGTCCCCTCAGCTTGGCCACGCCCCCTCGCACTACGCTCCGGTGTGCTCCTTCCTATTGACGATGCATTCCTGGCGCACCACACCCGAGATCATTGTAATGAAAATTCCTGCGACTGTGCCAAAAGGATCCAGTTGCCGCTAATCCTTTAGCAGAGCATCACCTGATCCCCGAGCCGGCGGAGGTGAGGACTGTGGCCCTGCCAGTGGCTGGAGGTGCTCGACAGAGTGTGTGTGTGTGGAGGTGTGTGTGTGTGTGTGTGTGTGTGTTAGTGACACTCCACCCTAACACTAGCTGAGACGTAGCAGTTGATTCAAAATGCTCTCATCCACCTGCTTCCTGTTCTACGATCTCCAGCTTTTCATGACAGTTCCTGGAATCCGTTGGAGAATCTCCCTCATTCTTAGAAGCTCCAGAGAAACATCTGTGTTCTCACATACAGCCCCTCTGGATAATTTCAGGATATTATCCAGAGTTCAGACACTATTGCTTTCATCTTCATCTCACCGTTTTCCAGAAGAATTTATAATTCAAATCGCTGAAACTGAAACAAACGCGCCCAAATACGGTGTGGTCACTTCCTGTGGTCAGGCCTGGTCATCTGATTTCAGGTCCAATCCACAAAGAGAAAACTGTATTTGTGTTTCTGCCAGCACCGGGCGGCTCGTGTTACGATTCTTTTTGAGCCGTAACTCGGAGCGAGAACCTGATCCGGACGAGCCGACCGAACACTGAACACCGGCGACTGATACCTGGATCATCATGGCAGAGATGACACTGCTGTTTTCCCCCTTTTTTCGAAAAAAATTCAAACATTCGCTCTTGTTTCGTTGCACATTCCCTGACTGGGGAATTTCCCACAGCCATGACAGGTCTGACTTCTGGCCATTAAGAGCATCCAGGGGGTTTAATGCCTTGCACAAGGGCAACTGAATGGCAATCATTGTTATGAGAGCGGAGAGTCTTAGTCATCCAGTTTACACGCTTCGGTTTTCTCATCCATCACCGCGGCTGGAGCAGACGAGAATTTACTGGGTGCTCGCTGGGTAACTATTAATATGAGTTATGCTGCTGACATTTTTGAAAACAGGCCGAACAGCGGAGGAGAACGAGTGTGTGGGAGAGTGATTGAAAGAAAACCGAGTAAACTAAGCTTTATTTGGTAATAGTTTCAATGCAGGAAAAACCGCTCACTATATTGTCTCTGCTTCCTGGAATCTCCAGCCCCGACTTTCCAACGTCCGTTTGAACATCACATTGAAGTTTGTTGTTTTGTTTCAAATGTCCTTGTTTGTGCTGGTTCCTGAGGTTTAGCTTCTTGTTTCTTCTTGCATCCTGGGGCGACAATAAAAACTGGCAGGGTCTGAACCAGGGACTGTAGCTGTGTCTCAATCGGGGGATGCATTGAAGACAGCTTGTCCAAATTTGGCCAACACACAAGAGTCCTTCCATCCCCAAAACCCTCGAAGCACCAACGGGTGGATCTCGGGACAAGTTTTCCCAGGATTCATTTCGTCAAACGATGAGATGTTTACACTTTTAGAGGCCTCGTCTCAATCAAACGTGTCCCTAAAACCGAAATTCAAGGGGCATTAAAACTTATCATGGTTTCTGACTGCAGCTCTGTTGCTAGGTGACAGCAGTAAGGGCGGAGCCAAGCAAGAAATCCTGCTGAGCTCAAATAATATGAAGTAGTGAATTAAAACCTAATTTGGACACGTGAGCATTCATGCGTGTTTTAATAACCTCCCTAAGATGACACTAACCAACTTAAATAAAAACTTATTCAACGTTGACTTTGTAGCTTGGTCCACATTTACTAACATGTATGACCTATACCAGCCACCAGGGGGCGATTGAGGCTCTCCGCCATACATTTGTGTAGTAATAAGCAACTGGAATCACTCACGTTTTGCAAATTAGTTTTTAAAACTTGGAGACGAAGTTGCTCTGAACACTGACGACTGTTTTTATGGTCGTTGAATTTCATTCTTGGCAAACCCAATTGTTATTTATTTGTTTTCACTTTGTCATTTCACTGCTTTTATTGCTCTGTACTGTTCTCGCCAGACATGCCTGCTAGTAATTTGTTTTATTTGACTTATTATAAGCATTGTGGTTGTTAACATATACCTTATATCCCTCTAGCTTGTAGGAATGTCAATCTCCCCTGAATAAACAATGGTTAGAATAACACTCGGGCCAAAAGTTAGACGTCACCACAGCGTCACAGGCGTTCGATTGCCAGGAAAAAGTCTTTGTGACCCAAAAACCTAACGGATCAACCTTGGATTTCCGTGTCAGGACCTTTGGTGACTGCGCCGGTCACACAGGGAGATAAGAGGCGTTGATCACCAGGCCTCCCTCCCTCCACGGTAGCCTCCACACACCGGAGTGCTCACCAGCTCACAGGCAGGTTGTGGTTAAGCTGTGAGTCACTTGTGTAACCCCCAGCTGGAGTCGACAAGTCCGGGCCTGCTGTCCTGGAGACGTCAACGCCGCTGGGAAATGTAGGAGATGGTATCAGTGGATGTATAGAAAAGTAAGAGTACAGGGGTTCGACTTTACTCTCCGCAGATATTCCCTAGATAAACATATAACTTTCAAGTTTTTCTTTTTCTTCTTCCCCCTGCATGTACCAACACACACTTCATTCGTTTGCTTTCTTTCTTGGGTAAAGAGATACTTCCATCTCCTCCACCGTCGTACGCCGCTGAATGTTCCTGCCTGGAAATACAGGGTATCTGATTTCTGCTCACAGAGCCTGATGAGCCAGAATGCATGTTCCAAATCTTGATTTAAAACAAGTGCGCTGCTAAGAGCTCGGAGGAAATCACTAATGAAAACTTGGCAGGAGCCGAACACCTATATATCAGCCTTCGCATGAATGTTACATGAGCTTTTAATTTACAGCATTAAAACATGCTACGACTGCATTACTATTTACCTTTCCATATCCGATAGCCCCGGCCGGTTGCCATGGGGTTTCGCTCGTATCCAATCCCGGCCCCTTTGGCACACACTCTTATCTCTGTTTAAATATCCGGTTACTTCCCCCTCTGGTCCAGGCACACAGAGACATGTCATTAAGAGCAGTATCTCTCCCCAGCCCAGGCTTCCTTCCTGTGCGCGTGGTGACGGATTGATTTTCTCCGGTAGGGATCCACTGCAAAAAATATTCCTCTGAAACAGGTCATTTAATCCAGTGTTGAGTCCTGAAATTGATTTTTCCTCTTTCTTCTCAGAGGAAGGAGCAGGAGGTGACTTCACTTTTCTTAAAAATGGTTTCCAGAAGTACGTTTTTAGCTGAATGACATCAACTTGAAAAAAAAGAAGTGATCGACCTCTTTATCTTATTTCCCCAAAAAATGATTTAGTGTTTCGTTAATAAATAAAGCTGCACTGTAAAGAAATGGAGTTATGTCACGCTACCAAACTTCATTTAATATGATTTTAAAGTCGTCAGTAACTTTTATCGACGTTGACTCGTGACCATAAAACTGTAAAACTAATTTAAAGCTGGAATCACAACCGTACGGTGCCATTGGCTCTGCTGAATCACAGGTTATCATAAACATCTGGGCTCAAGTCAAACGTTAGAGATGGATCATGAACC
Source organism: Limanda limanda (assembly GCF_963576545.1). Lineage (NCBI taxonomy): Eukaryota > Metazoa > Chordata > Actinopteri > Pleuronectiformes > Pleuronectidae > Limanda > Limanda limanda. The sequence goes on along the minus strand of NC_083645.1, from coordinate 25,263,274 downwards.
ATGTTTTAAGATGCTCTCCTCACCGGGGGATTCAGGGCTGTTGATCAGATTGGTCGGTGTTGTCTGGTTAATGAAGCCAAAGCTGTTGATCTGCATCAGGGACGTGAATCACATGTGAGTTATGTAATCTTTGCAATTTCCATTTCCTCTCAATAAAATAAATGGGAAAACAACTGGATGTTCTGTCGTCTTCACAAGTTTGAGCAAACACAAAGCTCAAGGTATTAATTAAAAAAGTAGACAAGCAACAAGTTTCCAAGTTCAAGAATGAGTGTTCAATCTCAAATTTGAAGCACGCTCAGTAAAGTTGAAATTTGAAAATAGACAGCTCCACAATCTGCATCCGCTGAGGAAGATCCAGTGATGTGATGAAAGCTCCAGCTACTAAAAGGAAGTAGAGGTTAAAGAAAGACAATAATCCCATTTCCGCAAAGTCAGTGCACTGTGTAAATTGTAGCCTGATCTAGAAACATCCTGGATCCACCTCTGCGTTTCGGACATTTCCTCGATCCAAGTGTCATCACACAACTGAACTCTGTCAAATAACTGCTCACCTCATTCACATGTCACTCTACTCTGGGCGAGAGCAACAAATACTGTGTGTAGAACCACACAACTTCCTCATATATGTATGTGTGTATTTATTGTTTATATCCATCCCTGCTTTCTTTTCTTATTGGTAGACTTTACCTGCAATGCAGATATTTACGTATTTATATATATATATATGTGCTAAATTTGTTTGAGGGTTCTGTTGCGTGTTTTATGTTTATCGTATTCAACTCAGGGAGATACATTTCGTTGTTCAGCTGTGCAGTGACAATAAACTAATTATTTCATATTCTATTACAGAGGAGGCTCTGTTAAAAAATGTTTGTGCATCTCCGCAATCGTATAGATCACAATTCCCTCGAAGCACACTTCTGGAACTCAGCTTTCAGAAGTGGATATAAACCTTTTCCACTGTGCTGTTGTCCTAGTTTTGCACAAATTTAACTTTAGAACATGCAACAAAATAAATACAATGAAGAAAATTAGAAGCAGCACATTGCAGGTTGCATCATGAATGGCGATGAAAAAGAGAAACCAACTTCACAGTCAGTATCTACAAATCCAAGCGCTGAAGAGAAGTTCTTCTTCTACACATGTTTCCACGACTCAAATAAGCTGCAGGGAAATGCTCACAAAGTGTATTGTCGAGGTTAACACGAAGTAACAGTGGACATTTCTTACAGTGGAGTCTTGGGTCTGCGGCCTGGCGTCGGCTCTCCGTTGAGCCCTTGGTACCCACAGGGGTCAGATCTCCCTCCTCCGGTTCTGGAGGAACAGAGGCTGTTCAGAGAGGCCTGTGCTCCCGTATCTTTACAAATCAATGGTAGCACTTCCTCTCCCCTTGTCCTCCACATGCACCGAGGACGGATCGCTTACAGCAATGTGTGTAATACACCCCCGTGTTTCTGGGCTGCTTGTAAATACCCCGGCCTGATGAGAGATTTCAGGTCTGGTATTAAAAGGGTTAAGGTGTTCCTGAACGCCAGGGGTCAGAACCTTGTTTAAAGAGTTCATTTTTCATGCTTTACCGAAACCCCCGGTCATGGCTATGAGGCGTCTTAGCGCTGAGGGGATAAAAGCCCCCCCGCCCACTGTACAGCTGTGGGGCCGGGAGCACCCCCAAAAGGACACATTTATCTTGGAGGTATAAAATTCTCTTTCAGCGCCCCGGCTCTCCCACAGGTTTAGTCATGATCGCGTTACCGAGGAGGCGGCGGGGGGGGCAAACGGGGCAACTTTTGCACGTCTTTTTATCGTTAAAAAAAAAGTTTTCCCATTGTACAGATGCCCCGGCGTTGAACTCGAGGGGAGAGTAAACAGAGGAGGGGACGGCTCACAGGCCTTTCCTTCTCTTTCAGCTGCACTAATGATGTTGTGCCGGACCACAGCTGTTTCTCCGCGGCAGGTGTGCGAGCTCGGAGCCGGCAGCGGCAGACGGCGCTCGGGCCGGATCGGAGGGACGCCAAGAACAAGACGGAAGCAGAGGAGACAGGGCGGAGAGCGAAGGGCGGAGAGAAAGGAATCTCCACATGAGATACGAGTCTCCCAGCTCCCAGAAAGCTGGACACAATATTCAATTGAGAAGTTCCCCTCAGCACCTGGACGCCGGCATGAGCGGGATATTGATGTGGGTCCCGAGCCAGAGCCCCACAGCTCCACTCATCTGAAATCCTCTGGCAACTTCATGCTTGGAACAAGAACTCGTCTGGAGCTCCTTCCTGAGCCGGGGGACATGGCCAGCGAGTCTTGAGTGTGCACGCCGCCGCCGCCGCCGCCGCTGTGGGCCACGAGGATAGGAACGACCCCGAGATCATTTCCTGTTCGGAACTCAACCGGATCAGGAGCGGAGAGGGAAAACATATGCACAGATTGTTGTTACTGTGTGGATTAGAGATGATCAGTACAATACTACAAGGCTGTTGTAAGGTTGTTTTTACTGTACAACGGACGAACATAAACAAGTGTGTTTTAATAATTGAATTTAGTTAAAACTGACATTAAAATCTTAGAGCTGTGTCATACACAATTAAAACAGCAATATCATTAATAAAAAAAGTTGTGCTTTAGCTGAATTGCAGACATTTGTTGCTTGTGATGCAATTTATAAGACATTTTTAATAATAATTCCCAATTATGTTTCTTCTCCGAAATTCAAGCTAATTCCAAGTAAAAACTAAATATTCAAATTTTAGGGAAATTGGCAAAAAACGTGAAAGTGTCCAGACTAGTACGGATATTTTTGCAAATCTAACGTTTTCCTCAACACTGCACAACTTTAACAGCATTCGCAGGAGTTGACTTTATCGCCACCTACTGGCCAGGCCGTGCATGACGTTTTTGTTGCATTCTCGTCTGGACGCCGATATTTTGTAAAACGAATTTGGAAATTATCAGTTTAAAACAAATAACCTCCGCAGTTGTTTAGACAAGACATTAGTCAAGATAAAAACTTTAACACGTGTGATAAAACCCTCAGTATTTTCCAGATGAGGAAGCAGACGCAGGAGTTCCTGCTGCAGACGCCGTGGGTTTGATTCCAGCTCATGACACGTACCACTCCTCCCTTCTTCCCCCTCTCCACTCGGATTCTTTCCACTCTATCTGGTCTAATGAAGCCGTAAAGGTAAATCTCTGGATATTGCTTCGGGGTAGGAAGTGAGCCCAGAGTGAGACCTCTGTTCTCCCTCCACCAGCGCCTCCTGCTAATATTAAAGCCGAGGCCATACGTGGTAAATATTAGCTTTTCTCTCCCGTGTTGACAGTGTGTGCTTTTCCACACACGGAACAAAGGTCTGCCATATTGCACACCCACCTGGGAGCTCAGATGGGACGGAGAGGAGGCCGGCGTTCATTGCTTAACAGTGCTGGCTTTTCATTGTGTGGCTTGTGATTATACAGTTGAAAGGCCCCCCCCTCCTCCTCCTCCTCCTCCTCCTCCTCCTCCTCCTCCTCCTCCTCCAGACCGGATGTATGATGTTGATAATGAGAACAAGAGGCTCACTCTGCTGCTGCTGCTGCTGCTTTGGATAAAACAGGCAGATAAATGCATTAAAAAGAAACTGTGCAAGCGTCTCTCTTCTTTTAAAATGTTATATCTGATTCTCGGCCCTCGTGGACGTCGTGTTTAACCTTCTTATTTTCTAGCTAATTTGAATTTCAGTAGGTGGTGAATGGACTTTATGTATAAAGCTCTTTATATGATCTTAACGACCACTCAAAGTGTTTTGCAGAACACATCACACACACATTCATACACTTGTCTGCAGACAGGAGGAGCCAGGGATTGATCGAACAACCTTCAATGGACAGCCACCTCCTACCTCCTGAGCCACACATAGGTGGCGCTGTTTTCTTCAGAACACCCGGGACTAATTCTGTCAATCACATATCTAAGGCTACAACTATATTAACACATTTTTGTTTTAAATTGAAAACGATCTCCGTCCACAGAAGCGTTTTAGTTCTACATCAGAAATAATCCCTGTCCATGCTAATGCATCTGCAAATTCAAATCCCATGACCATCCATGCACACTGGGATGTGTGTGTTTGTGTGAAGTAGTGCGGCTACACTTCTGACACACAACAGTAAAGTTAGAAATCTTTGGCCGACATTATCTACACACTTGCATGGCCACAAACACACAAAATAGCTCCTCAGGTGTTTTACTTACCGACCTGAATCACTTTGGCCTGGAACACAGGGAGAGCTCAGTTGGAGATATTATTTTTCCAGGTGAAAACTTAAAGTCTGAGAGAAAGACGAACACTTCCCTGAAGCAAAGATTTATTTTCTGGTTTATATTAAGCACCTGAAGTCTGCAGGGTGAGCTTTCATCGCTCAGGTGTTAGGAAACAAACTTTCCCAGCATGCTCTCTGGCCCGGAGGTTGTAAGTCAGCTCCTGAAACGACCCGAACGCCGGCAGCTGAGGATCAGACTGGCAGCGCCTCCCCCGTTGTCCTCCTCCCACCTCCTCCTCCTCCTCCTCTGTGGCCTGCCAGTGTGGTTTGCCTTGGCTCACTGATAATAAGAGACACAAAAATCCTCTTATCCCCCCCCCCCCCCCCCGGCCTTTTCTCTCCACTGAAATGAGTCACTTCCTTGCCAGGCCCTCGGTTGCTGGACGGCCACCAGGAGATACCCTGCTATTTATTGCCCCTGTTTCCACCCCAGAGGAGGGGAGCCTGGGAAGGCATTTTCAGAGTCCACACACACACACAAAGAAACACACACGCTCACACAGACACACACACACACACATACACACACACACAGAGAGAGAGAAAAGCCAAGCATGCTCAGGCACACACTTCCTGGCCGGGTCTGAAGCATCCGACAGGACCCAGAACTCGTTCCCTTCTCCTCAGATTCCACAGTTGATGTTTGCGTTCCTCCCCTGAGCCGCGAGCTCGCCGGCCTTTAAGGTCACCGTTTTCCGTGACGTCCCACCGGGAGTCGGGGGGGGGGGGAGATTTATGTCCCTTTTCCCCGGCGTTTTTCTCTCTTTTTTGGAAAGGAAGAGCGGCCTCTGCTTTTTCTGAACTACACATGCGACACACAAACACAAGCCTGTGAGGAGGCTGGGCTGGAAGGTATACGCACAAGTTTTAAAACATGTTTTGGAAACAGAGGCGATCTTTCTGGAGGATATCACACATGCATAACGTCAAAAGTCCTCAATGAAACACGTTAACCTGGGGTCAATTCATCCATTCATGCAGAGCTGTAACGCAGAAACACACACACACACAGACACACACAGAGGTACGAATGTGCTTAACCCTCATAGTCACATATAACCACATACTCACACACACACACACACAAAGTCTCACACACAGGATCCTTGTGAATCCAAAACATTCCTTTCAGCTCAAGTTCAGGCACATCCCCCTAATAGAGGGGTTTGCACTTTTATTCATGGGCCCTTCTTTGGAATATGGCTGCTTTATAACTATCAGCCTGGTACTTGTTGGGCCCTTTTTTTCTTCCTCAGTACACTACATTGTCCTCACAGCGCTGCTTTGGAACGCAGAGGATTGTGATTTAAATGGCTTTTGAGTTCTCCTAATCCACCGGAGGCACATAAGTCACACAAAGGTAGCTCCGAAAAGGCTGGGCGAATTCCACAGAGCGGAGAGGAAGCTTTAAATCCAGAGCTTTGCTTAAATACCACGGAGGTGACTTATTAATGGAATGATTTTGACTTGTGTGTATAGATGGCCCCTTGATCAAGTGCGATGGGCTCGGGTGGCTGGAAGTAACAGTAATACAGCGCGACAAAGGATGTGGACAAACAGAAATTCTTAGCCGCTCTCCTCTCATTGTCCAGGGTGAAAGAGGAGGAATGGTGTTTCCAGTCGAGGCAGAAAAGGCCTCTGGACGGACAAAGAGACACAGGCATGTGTGCACACATCCCGACAGGACAGGCACGGAGATATTAAAGATTACATCCACATTCACGTCATCAAGTTTGTCTGTTTAAACATTTCAATATTGAATTTTGTCAAACTGAGCCGAGCTCGGAGTTGTTTTGGAAATGAGACACGTTTACAGGCGTGTAGAGTTTATCTCCTAATGCAGCAAAGTTTTAATGTCATGTTGTTCTTGTGCCACAACTACAGATGCTTTCTCAGACAATTTCTCAAATTCTCAGACATCACTCACACTTCATAAACCTGCCACTTGTAAGGTTGCAGATACAGCTCAGTCCCTGCAGAGGGACCAGAGGAGAGGCCGAGGCAAACAGACAGGCGCAGAAATACTAAAGGTTTCATTCAGATTCACGTGTGAACACTTTTAAAAAGAGACTGAAACATCAGGTTGGTCTGTTTTAAAGAGGCAAGACTGATTTTCAGATCATTTAAATATGATTTGTTTTGTCAAAATGAGCAGAACTTTAGTTGTGAGACATTTTCTCAGGCACTGACGCACACACTCCTGAACTTAAACAAACACAGAGACACAACAAGTTCACGATGAGGAAAGTTTATCTCCTGTTGCAGCAAAACTTCATTTTCAAAAGCTTTCAATTGACTTTTGTTCTTCTGATCAACAACTTCCATAATTCTGCAACTTGCAGGCAGTGGTGGGATGTAACAAAGTACATTTACTTAGTTACTGCACTTAACATCTTTACTTTACTTAAGTAGATCAACTACTTTTCACTTTTCCTCCACTGGCAAACATATCTGTACTTTCTACTCCACTACTTTTTTTAACAAAGCATTACATCACATGTTCTCATTGTTTTTTTAAGTGATGAATAACGAGTGGGGCAATTGGTCCAATCAGAGAGGCCAGGTATCATTAGACTCCGCCTCCTGATGACAGCCATTATGATGTCGTTGACCGTTGCATTAGAGGAAACACGGCAAGTGCTCTTACTTTTAATGCTTTAAGTGTATTTAAAAGCAAGTACTTACTTTTACTCAAGTGGAAAAGGTTAATTTGTACTTTTCCTTCAGTGAAACGTGTGAGTATTTCCTCACAGGCTGCAGATCCAGCTCCGTCCCTTCAGAGACAATGAGCCAGATGTGATGTCGCTTCCCTCCACTTGTCACTGGGCTCTTTGTGCTCAGCTGCTCCGACCTGTTTCAGAGCGTTTGCACAAACTCCTTTTTAACCTGCCTTGTTTTCATCCTCCTCCGGTGCCAGATGGGTGGAGTTTTCCACAACATTAGGGACAATGCACAGGCTGACGGTGAGTTTTCACAATAAAACAAAAGCATTTCTCAGCTAATGACTAATTGACGTGATCGACAGGTGGGCCGACGATATCCGAGCGCGTTTCAAACTCCACCCAGGATAGAAATAGCTCGATAAACAATCCTAAAGCTAAATTTAGCTCCATTAAGGATCAAACGTCCTTTGTTCTCCGTCCTCCTGAACCTTTGGGTGGGACCTCCATCAAACAGGCTCCTGCAGCTTCTCTATTTTCTTACATGATTCAATCTGAAAGGTTTCCTCCCATTCTTGAGCGCCAGGTAGATATTGTGTTTTGATCCGAGGCCATGCATCACCAAGGATTCACTCTCCTGAGACACTGAGCTGCAACTCTGCTTTTGTGTCAAAAAGGTACACACAACATGGCTGCTGTTCTGTGACTGGACTTGACCTCTGACCTCTGACCTCTTGTAGTAAAGTTCCCCATGTAGTTGTGTAACAAATGCAAAGAAACACAGAGGAAGAGAAGCTTTGGTTCTTCGGTTCACGTCCTCAGAAACATCCAACCACAGAGTGAAGTGGGAGTGAAGTCAGATCAGTGGTTTCAGAAAGTTCATCTACATCCAAACCCCACGATTTTGTGAGAGGTGAATGTTGTGAAAGTTAATTTCAGTTTGAGGAAATGTTGATAATTTTGTTTTCAAGTTCATTCGTGCCAAAACAACGTTGATAAACAAAATGTTGTAGAAGCCCAAACTTTCCCCGGACAGAGTGTTCACTCACTTCAGCACAAGCAGTTTCCTGTTGAGGAGCCTCACTTTCATCTCGAGTATTATTTAGAGAAAAATATGCCAGGTCACCTTTTTGATTTTGTATTTATTGGTTATGTTTGCATGCTTATGATAAACACATGAAGCTGATTTGAAAACACGCCCACAAACGCTGGGTTGTTTCGACACACAGGTTCGAATCTGCAGCGGAGTCATAAACAGGTCTCGTATATCAACGCTCCAGCGTACGTCAGGATCTGCTGGAGGAGGAGGCCGCCCCCCCCCCCCCCCAACCACCCCCCCTCTGGGCCCCAGACACAGAACGGAAAGCATAAACACCGAGTTAAGCCTCTGTGATGTTTTCCAAGTGCTTAACAGCTCAATCTCTCTTAAAATAATTACACCTGAAAGGCAGAGATCCATCACAACTGCCCCATTCGGGAAATTGCCCTCAGATGGGCACACACACACACACACACACACACACACACACACACACACACACACACACACACACACACACACACGCAGAAAAAGAGGAAACATTTGTTAACTATTATTTCTCGTCCTTCTTTCTCCGCTCCCTCGCTCCGTCCTTCCGTCTCTGTAATGGACGGTGATGATGTGGTTGGTCCACGTAGGATTGATTATGATAAACACTGCATGGCGTTTGCAGCAGGAGAATGCAAAACTGTGACGTGTGCTCTGATCTGGATCCAGGCTTTGCTGCCACACAAGTATTTGAGCAGCCTCGACCGTACTGAGACACCTGAACACACACAGGTCACATGACCATTCACGTGCACTCATCGTGTGGGGGCCGGTGTAAGCAGGAAGCAGATTGTGCGGGTTCAAGTGAGAAAAAGAGGCACCTCTCATAATTATTTATTAAAGAAATAAATACAAAAAAAGTTCAATATAGTAGCACACCCGACTAACTTACCAATTTATTCTAATACCCTCAAACTCAACACTTGGTTTATCACAACAACACTAGAAACTATGTTTTCTCTGCTGCTAGTTTCTAGTTTATATTGAGAATAAAAAATTTAAAGTGTTTTCAGCTAGAAGCAAATCTCCAACAGGACATCCTCCTCTTCTTCTTCTTCTTCTTCTTCTGTGGTGCTCCAGGCAGCTCCTTGGTGCGTTGGCAGCTCACGTGTGGAGCCTCAGGTGCTGGTGCTGCGCTCACCTCCTTCTCCAGAGGCTCCCGGCTGCTCACCTCCTCGTCCAGAGGCTCCTGTCTGCTCACCTCCTCCTCCAGGGGCTCCTGTCTGCTCACCTCCTCCTCCAGGGGCTCCTGTCTGCTCACCTCCTCCTCCAGGGGCTCCTGTCCCCTCACCTCTTCCTCCAGAGGCTCCCGTCTGCTCACCTCCTCCTCCAGAGGCTCCTGGTGGCTCACCTCCTCCTCCAAAGGCTCCTGGCCGCTCACCTCCTCCTCCAGAGGCTCCTGGTGGCTCACCTCCTCCTCCAGAGGCTCCTGTCTGCTCACCTCCTCCACCAGAGGCTCCTGGTGGCTCACCTCCTCCTCCAGAGGCTCCTGGTTGCTCACCTCCTCCTCCAGAGGCTCCTGGTGGCTCACCTCCTCCTCCAGAGGCTCCAGTCTGCTCACCTCCTCCTCCAGAGGCTCCTGTCTGCTCACCTCCTCCTCCAGAGGCTCCTGGCTGCTCACCTCCTCCTCCAGAGGCTCCTGGCCCCTCACCTCCTCCTCCAGAGGCTCCTGGCCCCTCACCTCCTCCTCCAGAGGCTCCTGGCCCCTCACCTCCTCCTCCAGAGGCTCCTGGCCGCGGACCTCCTCCTCCAGCCTCTCTAACAGGAGCTGGACCTCTGACTCTGCTTCAGACCTCATCTTCTCCTCCTGAAGGCTCCTCCAGTCCGTCTGTAAACCCAGCAGAGTGCTCTGAGCTTCACGGAGCTGGGCATCGAGGTCCAGACTGATATGAGCCTCCTGCCGCAGCAGTTCACACAGATCCAGGTTTTCATTTGCCAGATTCTCATTCTTCTGTCTGAGTTCTGCTTCCCGCTCGCTTGCCTCTCGAGTCTTAGCGTCGTCAGCTTCTCGTTTCTCATGTTTCATCGTGGCCAGTTCCTCACTGAGCTCCAGACAAATATGATTCAGACACTTGCATATCTGTTTGTATTTCTCTGTTTCCTCTGCTACCTGTTGAACTCTGCGTTTTAAATCCTCACAAAACTCTTCTCTCAGTTTTAACTTTTCCTTCACCGTCTCCAGTTCTGCAAAGATCTCATTCAGCTTCAGTTTCTTTTTGTTGAGTAATATGATTTGGTTAATGTTGTCATCGTACAGGATGAACATGTTTTTAAACGTCTGCCGTTCTTTCCTGGTCTTCTCTTCGTTCTCCTTGGCCCTCAGTGTTTCCAGCTCCAGTGGATCCATGATCAGCTGAGACTCATTCATCTCCTGCTCTTCAGGCTCTTTCCTCGATTTCCTGCAATGTTGAGTTAAGTTATTCAGGTGATTTCTCTGAATATGTAAAGCTGAACACCTAGTGACATACTATTCTTCTTCTTCTTCTTCTTCTTTGTGGCAGACTTGGTACTATTTAACTCACTGGTGACTTACTGTTCAACTCCACACAGGCTTTATAGAGAAGAAGCTACAAAGGATGTCATCAAGCAAAGAGTTCCTTTGATTCCTTGTTGTAAGTTTGCTTTAATGACACAGGGTCAGAGGTCACTGGAATTCCTTCAAATGTTTGTACATATACTCACTCCAATGTTAATCAGAGCTTTCTGCTTCTTTAGATAATACAGAGGTTTGAAATGATGCATAATTCTCACTTGATGGACAGGTGATATCACCAGAGCTAACAGGCTAACAGGCTAATCCCCGTAACTGAACACGAGCCGAGTCGGTGGAGTAGTTTTCAGTCTCATATCAGATGAACAACGGTTTGTTGCTCGGTTGGTTGTCAAAGTCAAAGACGTCTGTTCTTCAGTAGTTACGTGTTAGCAGTGATTAGCAGGTTTCGTGTCTTTGGACCCGTCTTGTTAGCTTAGCTCCTTAAGTCTACGACCTCTGTCTTCCCTGGAACGAAGCTTCGATCAGGGTCAGAGTCAACGTCTCCTTCATTAAAATCCACATGTGACCTCAGTTTTCACTTCTCCTGCATGTACAGTACATAGAACCACATCCTCAGCTCCAACAAGACCCCCAATAGGTCTCTTCTCATCTGTGTGTGTGTGTGTTTGTGTGTGTGTGTGTGAGTGTGTGTTTGTGTGGTTTACATGGGAGACAACATTAACACCATCGCCCGTTTCCCATGTGCATCAAAGCGAGATCAGTTTTCTTTAACGCTGTGTCAGGCTTGTTTCAGAAGGCCTGTGATACTGAGCTAGTTAATGTTTACCCAGAAAATATGTAATTGCAGACTTCCCCCTAATAAAGTGTTCCAGAAAGCAGACCACAATCCTCCTGCTGGAGCATTATTATTATCCACAGGCCTCTGGGACTGACTCCATCTTTCTGCTTCTCTCACACACACACACACACACACACACACACACACACGTAAACATAGAGGACGATACAACCATATTAAAAACATCTTTAACCAACATTTGGATTCCCGGTGCAGCTCGATACGAAGCTGCTCTGAAATGAAAAACCTTTGACATTTTGAACCAGGCTACCGCAAACGAAACCACACGTCTCCAGTGAAGCGCTTTGAGCTGCACAACCTTTATGTGAAGCTGAACAACACCATTGGACATTTGTGAGTGCGGGTAAAGTTCTGGCAACAGGCGGATAAAAAGTTACAGACTGGGTTTTTGTGCTTTTACTGCACTTTGTCAGTTGTAGATATTAAAATACAGAGGAAACTCACTCAGACATTTGCTTTCGCACGTGCAGAAACTCCAGAGAATCTCCAGAGTTCAGCGCATGTCTGAAAGCTCCTATATTATTGTGGATGTAGCCATAATGCTAAGCTAGGCTAATAACCCCCTGACTCCAGCTCCATTCCACAAGAGAAATGGTATCAATCATCTCATCTGGGTCTAATAAAAAAAAGCTTCTTCTAAAACATTTAACCGCACCATAGTGTACTTGTTGAATAGCCTATAAATAAAATAAAACAATATGAAATACAAGAAATGCACCTAATTGATGGGAGACTATAAAATATGTCTTTCATTTGGGGGGAGGAAAAAAAGAAAAGTGTGCAGATTCTGTTTGAGATTTTTTACAGCAACAGGATATTTCATACGTATCCTCCAAGCCACAGAAGTGGAGTGTGGTCGCTGAGGTCAGCAGAAGAGCTCGTGAGCAGAGGAATAAATCAGATGGTTGCAGATCTCCAGCATCGGCATCACCAGGTGAAAACCACACGCAGCACCGACGCTCCACATGTTTAAAACTCGCATTGTTCAATGTAATAAGAACTAGTTCCTTCATTCCAAAACAAACACTACGCAGATGCTGTAAATCAGGTTTTTTCTTTTTCCGTGACAGCAGAGATATTTCTTTCAGGGTTTTGTGGAAGAATGTTAATATTCAGGTCAGATAAAAAAAAGTAACTCCATGTTTCCGGCCACGGCTGTAATTGTGACACCACAAAGTGACGCTGGACGTCCCCACTTGAGTCTGAGGTCGGCTGACGTCCATTACATTCATGATTACCGCCGGTAACGTGTCTTTAAAAGACCATTTGGGAATTATTTTATTTTATGCTGGATTATTTTTACATTCTCCTTTGGCTCGTGGTCCTGCTGGAGACCCAGAGCTGGCTCCTTGGTTTTCCTGGTCGGTCTGAGCTCGGCTCGCGCTGTAATAAGAGCGAATCCGAGTCTGAGGACTTTAATGCACAGGGACAAATTACGTTACCTCAGACTCGAGAGCCGTGCAAATGGCAGAGATGGCCACCGTGTCATTGCTGGGACTTTTCCTCCGCTGTAAGAGGAAGTGGTTCAATCCCGAGAAGGCAACCTGAACACCTGAATGATAAATTATCAATTTGTCTTTTTCTATTTGTTGTTGATTGAACCTCGAGATACGTCGAGATTCAGTTCAGCTGCTTTCAGACATGCACCGAGCTCCAGATGATTCCAGGAGATTTTCCGGAGTCACAGCAGCTTCGTCTCTCCAGCTCCGGACACAGGATCGAACCTTCTCCTCTTCCTCGCCGCCCTCAGCTCCGCCCCTTCCGTGAGGCAGGAGGTGGTCGAGGAGCGTGCGTGTGTATGGAAAGTGTTTTTGGGGTGGGGGGGGGGGGGGCTCTTATTGAAGCCGAACGGAGTGGAACCTCTTGCATTGTCTCCCCGTCTCCCTCCTCCTTTCTCCGGGGACAAAGAATGCCCTGAATGCCTGGCGTCTCCTGCAGTGTCAAATAACTAAAGGAGAGGTGGAGTGGTGCAAGGGCCCAGGAGGAAGAGGAGGAGGAGGAGGAGGAGGAGGAGGAGGAGGAGGAGGAGGAGGAAGTGGAGGTCAATTATGATGATTAGATTTTCTTTATCTAAACCATTTCTCCATCCGTCCATCCGAATATCAACAAGTCTTCACCGCCGGTAAACGACAGACACAGTAACTTATGATTTGTCAGTTGAAACTTTACTTCCACACTAACTCAAGACTTTTCACAAACAAACACAAACTTCGCTCTACAACTTCCTGCTCTGCTCCTGAAAGCAAGTTATTAAAAATAATATTCCACCAAAGAGGACAGTCCGGTTTTGGTTTCGGTGGGAAACTGGAACGAACAAGCTCGGTGTCGTTTGCTCCTCGATCACATGACTCAACGTTTCTCATGCTCCAACAGTTTAGATTCGAAGTGCAGTAAATCCTCGTCTGCTGTGATTGATTAGACGTGAGTTCGTTCCATTCAGCAAAATGAAACCCGATCATTCAGCAGATTCTGTTTTTCTTGCTCTGGATCGTCGACTGGCAAAGCTTCAACGCCTTTTTCACTCGTCTGTGTAAATATTTGCCAGAGTCGACTCAAGAAGCTACAAGTGTGGTTTTCAAAATGATGTCCTGTGAGGCTTCGCATCCACAAACACGAGCACACACCCACTTAGCCTCACTGCAGCCCTATCATACAGCAGCTGTAATGGGCGACTGCGCTAATTGCTGCGGCGCTCGGGAGCAGCAGGAACAGCGAAGCCTCACAAACCACATGAAATCATCTTACTCCGCAGAGCAGCGTGTGCACAGAGAGAGCATCCATCAAGCTGCCATGCAACACTCGTTCTCTTCCGAGAGGTGGGAAGTGAAACTCTCTCTCTCTCTCTCTCACACGCGCTGGGAGAAGCACGACTTCATCCTACAGGCCGCCGCTCGCCACGGCCGCAGGAGAGCACGGTGATTTGATGCTTTGTGTACGCCGATGTGGAAATAGAAAAAAAAAATCCCCCCATCTGGTGCAGAACGTAGATCAAAACAAGAAGTATTTGCAGGAACCTTTTGAAGCAGCTCTGGTTCATATCGCTTTCTTCTCAGGAATGTAAAGAGACGTATTAAACACTGTGTGTGAGATGTGCACTGTTCTGACAGGTCTGCCTACATTTCCACAGAGATCAATAAAGAATCCGTCAATCAATCAATCAATCAATCAATTTACAGTAATACTTTGAAAAGGAAATCACAAAATTGAGCAGTCAACAAAATCTAAAGAAGTTATTTTAGACATGAACTCAAGAAAATGTACAGAAATGTAAGTTTCAGCATGTTCAGAGTTTGAATCTTTCCAGGGACCAAACATCCAGGGGCTGTTGCATCAATTCTGAAGAGTCGACATAAAATTAGTGTCTCACTTGTCCTCAGATCTTAGGGAGTGCGACGGTAAAATTGCTGGCGTGCCCCTTTAATGCAAAGACCAATAATCTGAACTGGTTTTGCGAAGTTGAATTAAACCTATTTAAACTTATAACGGGGCTTAAAGGGTGAAGTAACTGAATGTATATATGTTCTGTACGTGTTCATTAGAGACACTTCAGTAATTATATATATATGCAATCATAATTAAAGTTTTTCAGGAATTTCAGGAATTTCTTAACGTGAGTATAATCTGCAGTTTTGTTTTTGTTACTCGTCCACAAACTGCTTTGTGGGGGAAAATATATTAAATTCACATTTTCCCGACTGAAGTTGTCAGTGATGCTCATCTGAGGCCAGAGCTTTGATCCAGTGCACGACCACCAGGTGGCGCTGTGAAGACTCTCCTGCTGCTTGGTGCCATTTGGCAGGATCCCACCACCAGTGGCTCACCAGCAGAGATAAGGATGAAAGTTTGGCTTTGTGCAGATCGCTGGTCCGATAAGCAACTGCTTTGCAAACGGTCCGTTCTGCAAAAAGAAAAAACTCCAGCATGAAGCAGCAGCTCGTTCTTTATTTACCATTTTAAACCCAAATGAATAACTTTCATCTGTTGATCAAAACCACGGTGGGCTGGTGATATGTGGAGGTTTTGGTTTCAAAGGGTTTTCTGTGGTTAAAGTTTCTGTGCAGACTCCCTCTCTGACCCGGGAGGTGGAACAGCCGAGTGGACGGACACGTTGTCCATAGCAAAAAGTTCACAATCCAACGAAAACAAGCGAATGTATTTCAAGTTCGCTGAGACTAAATAAATGTTGGACACACACACACACGTGCATCGCATGGAAGCGTTGCCATTTCATTAGCCTGAGGGAAAAGCAGCAGACACATGGTGTTTGTATTGAGAAATAATCAGGCTGCACTTTCTCTCTGACGTGAGATACGGTCGACAGGACGAGAGGAAAAGCAGAGGGAACGGCCGAGAGCCAGAAATTAAACGTGCATGAGCGTGTGTGTGCGTGTGTGTTTGTGTGTGTGTGTGTGTGTGTGTGTGTGTTACAAGGTTTTTGTCCCGTTCAGACCGGATTCTAATAAAACAAAGAATGAAAATCTATTACTTCAGGTCCTGCAGCTTTCCTGCCGGCCTATCAAAAACATAAAGCAGTTAAATGGAATGACTGGAGAGTGCACTCTGAACTCGGCCCCTGGAAGAGAAACCCATTCAGACAGCAATGTAAAAGTTCCTGTCCTTAGTGGGGGACCCCCCTGTTCGAGGGTGTCCCCCATAAAAACACTTAGAGCTGGTTCCAGCAGCTTGGAAAGGAGTGGATGGACCAACAAGCCTCAACCAGCATTAGTTCCTACCGGCCTCTTTGTTTGGTGAAGCACTTTTTTTTGGCAGGGTTCCTATTGCAGCGCTCGACTTCCCATTGAGAAAACAAGCACCACCCCCCCCCCCCCACCCCCCACCCCACCACCCCTCAACCATGGCGCTCACGATTCATGATTCAAGATTCAAGATTCAAGATTTTTATGGTCAAATGCACAGAGATGACATGAAGCAGTCGCTGGCAGTGAAATACTTGGGTCACAGGCTCTCTTTAAGCAATGCTCATTAATTTTAACCAATAAAAATAAAATAAAAATAGAAATAGTATAAAATAGAATAAAATAGAATAAAATAGAATAAAATAGAATATCAAAAATTTAAAATAGAAAATAAAATATATATATATATATATCTAAATATATATCTTTACAGATGAAGAGAAAAATAAAACAACAATAGTTCAATTTGTGCAGTAGTGCAAATATTCAAATATGCCTCTTTGGTTTGGTGGAGTAATTGCAGTTCAGATTCAGCTCCAGTCTTCTGGCCTCCTCCTTTTCTTTAACAAGTCAATCAAAGCTTGTTTATTTTACTTTTTTGTGAGAATCACGTGAAACCTTCCTGTGTGTAAATACCAAACATCGATGATAATCTCCTGAAACTGTCCAGAGGCCGTTTGTTAAAAGTTCAAATGTCAGAGGTAGAAGCTGTATAAGGTTTTCTGGAGTTTCACTATTTTGTATTTTGCATTTCACTTTTTACTTCACTTTTTATATCTTTTATATATTTTTATATAGATATGTTTATGTCTAAATAAATGTTACTTTGTATAAATATTAGTAAAAGTGAGTAAATAAGAAGTAAATAGTGAGTAAATATATATTGTTTTTTATTGTTTTTCTTATGTGTGTTGTATTTATTGTGTTTTAATGTTTCTATGTTCATTGTATGCACCAATAACCAGAGCAAATTCCAGGTAGGTGTAAACCTACTTGGCAATAAATACCTTCTGATTCTGATTCTGATTCTGATATTAAAAAACAAAAAGAATGCAAATATCTCAGGATAAAAAAGAGGAGCCGTACACGTAGAAGACGCTGATGAAGACGATGATGAAGGCCAACTCAAGTCCGGTCAATGGAAGTGAAGCAGCACCTCCTGGTTATTGTTTTCACTGTGTTTTTATGAATGGTCCATGCAATCAAAGTTCACTATTGTTTTATTGTGGAAGTTAATTTATCAGCGTTCCAAGAGTTAATGGTTTCCTCACCTGCTCGTAAACAACTGGCTCCTAATGAAGTTTGAGCCTGAGTTACAGTTAAAGGAAAATACCACGTTTCAATTTATAAGACATTGTTGTTAAATGAATATGTTCCACTGTGCCACATAAGAGCCTTTTTGTTATGCTAGTATGTTTATTTATTTGCCAAAACCAAAACAACTCACGGCTCCACGTTGAGCTGTTTACTACTTTTGATGGAAGGAAAAGTGTTGAGGTGTTGGTCGAATTAAAAAAATAATTGATAATGCACACGATTCATAACCGGTTTTACACTTATCTGAATAAACTTTGCATTTCACCCAACTCAGACTCATTCAGATAATGAACTCAAATATTCAGAGACGTACAAACCAGCAAGCGCTTCACGTAAAAAAATTAATGTTTGAGCGTTGGGAGTTTTTAACCGATTTTTGACCAAGTGTCGGTTCATTGAAATTTGACTAAGTGTCAAAGGGAGTACCAGGGGCACGAGGGCAGCAAACAAACAACTTTTAAAATGCTTCTGTAAACATTAATATTCAATCATCTTTATTCCTGATTCCCTCCTGAGCCGCTCGGAGCCGAACCCGACGCTCTGGACCGAGTCGTGTGAAGTCAATGAGGCGCGGGCGGGCGGGGGGGAAAGCGGGTTGGCTGGCGTGGCTCGGGCGCGTCAGTCACAGCCCACAAGCAGAGCACAGTAGCACCTTTCCATGTTCCCCCACCCCCCCCGGCCGCCTGTCAGCAGCTACATTAAGCCATTACACAAGTGTTACTCACGCTCAGGGATACAGACCATAATTACCCCCCCCCACCACCACCACCACCACTTCATACTCGTCTCCCCTGGCAACTGCAATCATACCTAAGGCCTAAACAGCTCGGGCTAATTCATTACTCCGGTGGAGGGAAGTCGGCGTCCTGTAATGACACCAATTGCCCCCCCGACCTAAACGCTGTAATCGGACGCTCTCAGAACAACCGGAGAGGAAGTGGCTGCAATTGAGGCTCTTCCACTTCCTAGCAACCGGCGCTCAGGCCTGCAATTTGAAGGGGGGGGGCATGTAGCCTAATGAAGGTGAAACAGTTTGAATTAAGCCCGGCATCGGAGTGGAGGGCCGAGAGGGGGGGGGCGAAGGGGGGGCGGCGACAAACAGAAAAGTGGAAGCATGTGTGTGAAATGGGTTTTCTTTTCCTGAAGTTGGTTTGCCGTCTAACGGCCGGATTAGAGACGACCGGTGCAATCAGGAAAAGACCCCGAGGGGAAACAAACACAGGGCGTCTGTTGGGTCCCGGCCGGACGGGGGGGAAGAGGTGGTGGAGAGGGGGGTGGCGGGTGGGGTAGGGGGGGTTAGAGTCCAATATCTAACAGCAAACTGCAGGGCTGAGCGTTTCGCAAGGCTCACATGATATTAGCGAGTATCTTTTATGGCGTGTTATATACTGAGTCGGTGCCAGATGGACGAGAGAGGGAGGGAGAGAGGGAGGGAGAGAAAGTTCAGAGAAGAGAGAAAGGAAAGTGTTTCTTACAAGTGTGGAGATAGAGAGACAGAGTTTCAGTGAAGGGATGAGAGGATGAGGGAGGAGAGGATGAGAAGTTTCCTGAAGGGACTCAAACATTTACTTCAACTGCAGAGAGTGAGATGTTTCTGCTGTAGATGAAAAGTACATTCAAACTCTTAAAAATTAATTTTCCTGTCGGTTCATCAAGCTTTTAAGTCTTTTAGGAAACTTTCTCAGATCTCTGACTCCTACACAACATAATGGAAGTGAAAATAATCATCTTTGACGTGCTTTGGGAAATTCTCTTTCAGGGCGATTCTGTTTCAACGGGTTAAATTTTCAGATTTAAGTCGTTTTAAGACGATAATTCATTAAATATAAGACGTTTGTCAAGTTCGAGTGATATGAGGGAAAAATCGAATTAACTATTTTTAACAGTTTTGAAGCATTACAGAAGTAAAGCAGTGAGTAAAACATATTTAAGAAATAGAAAATGCATTTAAGACTGAAATTCAGATGATTGAATTTCTCTGGATAATCCAAAACGTTTTTTGCCAAAGGTTTTCACCAGAGTTTCTTTCCAAAGAATTCCTATCAATAATACACAAGATATACATTTTTAATTTGATTAAAAGATTATTTAAATTCAGATTTTAGTGGCTTCATATAAAAGTAGGAAACAACATGAGTTCAAGCCGCAGCTTCTGCATTTCAAAGTAAACCCAGCAGGTAAATCCACTCTGAACAACAATGACACATCCAATGGATCACATCCCTGCGCTGCCATTGGTTGGCTCACACATGAAAGCGAGGTTCTTTCCACCAGCTCATCTGTTGGACACGCCCACCTGAGGGATGAGGGATGGATCCAGGCGTGTGATTGGTCGGGAGATAACGTTATCTGGCTGATCTTCAGTCAGGGGCGGGGGGGCGGGGGGGGGGAGACGAGGCCAGAGAAGCGTTCCAGAGGTGGACTGGTGAGCAGATGGAGCTTTTCACTGTGGTGCAGGTGGTGACTCAGGTGAACCCACTCACCCCCCCGCCCAAGAAGCTGCAGCAGACAGACGGACTCTGGATTCTATTCTCATTTCTCTTGTTAAATGACTGTTAATCCTGATTTTTCTGTTTTTATTGGGACCACGAGTGTAAAAAAGCTGTTTTGCTCATTTTACATGAAGACACATTTCATATTGGCCATAATTTTATACATTTTTACCTTTATTTCATGTTATTGTATTGTTTTATTCTTCAGTACACATTTATGTTTAGGTGACTCAATGTGCTCGTTTGGTAAATATGATCCAAGGATGATTCAAATAAGTACAATAGGAATTGTATACCAAATACTCAATCAATTAATAATCTATCAATCAAAAATCTACTTATTTTTTCACTTTGATCCTTTCGAAAAACATCTGCTTAATGATGAAGAGAATGAGGATGAACCTAAAATACTAAGTTTAGGAAAACAGGGTTTTTATAGTTATATATACATTTTTTATATTTTATTTGAAAGATTTTAGATTTGATCAGGTTGAAGGTAATTTGAGGCGTCAGCTGCTTAATTTGATTTATCAGGTTCAGTTTTTTGTTTTTCTTGGCAGCGAAAGCAAAGATACAAATTTTAATGTTTAGGTTTTGATGATTCAAATAAGTACAATATCAATTGTTGAGCAAATAATCTATCAATCGAAAATCTACTTAATTTTTTCACTTTGAGACAAAAGCTTTTACAGACAAACTAAATGTTTCAGCCACAAAGATACAAGACATGAACCTGGGTCATAAGAATTTTGAATCCTTTTGAAAACATCTGCTTAATGATGAAGAGAATGAGGGTGAACCTATGATACTAAGTTTAGGAAAACAGGATTTTTATAGTTATATATCATTTTTTAATGTTTAATTTGTATTTTATCAGAATGAAGGCAATTTGAGGCGTCAGCTGCTCGTCCTGAACTCTCATATAATCTCATATAATCCTCATCAGTCTTGTGAAGGCCACAGTAAACTCATTAGAACCTGTAAACTTCCTGTAGAGTTATGAATAACTTCCTCTCTCCACGGGAGCAGAGTTTTGTTCTGTAACGTTTAAATCACTAAACGCTGAGCTGCTCTTCTGTGTCTCTCCGCTTCGTCAACCTCACGCTGGGAAGTGGGTCACCGTGGCGACGGAGGAGGAGGAGGAGGAGCCTACCGCCACCAACAGTCACTTCTGGCCACTTCAAGTCACGTCACCTAAACAAAGGCGCTTCATGGGGAGAGGCTCGTCTTCCTTCCTGCCCGGCTTCCTGTCGCTCGTTCTGCCTGACTTGGCAAACTCAATGTGTCTCAACCCCCCCCAGCCACCCACCACCCACTTCACCCCCCCCCCACTACACCCTCCTGAATCAGACGGCCAAGTTGGTCAGGCCCTAAAAGGAGTGGGGGTGGAGGGGTTGGGGGGGAAGAGGGCTGTCAAAGACCAAATGATGAACGACGACAGAGTTTCTGTGGAAGTGGAACATACCAAGTCAACAAGAGGGGCCCATTGACATGTAGATGGTGGCTGGGGGGGGGGGGGTATTGAATGTAACTGTTTGGCTCCTACAGTGCACTAAACTTTTAACCCCGCCCACGACCTCCAGCTCCTTTCTCATGCAGGCCGCCCTCCCTCAGCAGATGGATGAGCGAGCTGCACTTCCTCTGCAGGGAGCACGACCCCGGCCCGGAGAACAGCCGACCAGCTGATCAGCTCTTCTCATTAACATCCAGGGCTGGAGGTGTCACTGCGTGTGGGAACTGTACATCCAAGACTGTAAAAGGATAAATTACAATCAGAATCAGAATCAGAATCAGAAGGTATTTTTGCCAAGGAGGTTTACACCTACCTGGAATTTGCTCTGGTTATTGGTGCATACAATGAACATAGAAACATTTGCTTGAGAGCGAAAACGTTGTATTTTCCTTTAACTGTAACTCGGGCTCAAACTTCATTAGGAGCCAGTTGTTTACGAGCAGGTGAGGAAACCATTAACTCCTGGAACGCTGATGAATTACCTTCCACAATAAAACAACAGTGAACTTTGATTTGGCCCATTCATAAAAACACAGTGAAAACAATAACCAGGAGTTCTGGAGTTGGGCTTCATCAGCGTCTTCATCACATCTTCATCAGCGTCTTCTACGTGTACGGCTCCTCTTTCTCATCCTGAGATATTTGCATTCTTTTTGTTTTTTAATATCAGAATCAGAATCAGAAGGTATTTATTGCCAAGTAGGTTTACACCTACCTGGAATTTGCTCTGGTTCTTGGTGCATACAATGAACATAGAAACATAAAAAACACAATAAATACACCACACATAAGAAAAACAATAAAAAACAATATATTTACCACTATTTACTTCTTATTTACTCACTTTTACTAATATTTATACAAAGTAACATTTATTTAGACATAAACATATCTATATAAAAATATATAAAAGATAAAAGATAAGTGATATGCAAAGTGCAGAATGCAAAACAGTGAACAGTGTCAAATTGTAATATACAATGTAATGCAGTATTATATAATATGTGTTAATTTAACACATCCTTGAGGTGTGGAGGCGGAATAAAAGTCCAAATAAAGGATTTTTAAAGGAAAAATAAATATTCCCTCATCAGTAGAGACGTAAAAATGTTAACTCCAGGTGCAAAGCTTTCAATAAATTTGCATCAGTGCATTATGCAATTACTCTGACACCCCCGCCCCTGGTGAAATCATCCTGTCCAGGCTAAAAATACACATTATCACAGATTTGTAGCCAAACTGGTTAAAGTGGTTCAGTCCGTGACCTCCACTGGTTTGCTATTCACTTCCAGGGGCCGTAAACTCTTACAGTGAACTTCCTGAGGATGCCAGATTGATCTTATCTCAGCTTTATAGACCCATTCAGGTCGATCCCAGATCAACCCGTCTGCTGCCGAGTCGGAGGAGAGCAGCAACCTTTAGCATGAACAGTTACAATTCCACCCAATCAGGGGCAGTTTATTGCCGTTTTTAATGGCGTCCTGACAACTCTGTTATCTGCGGCCCCGGATCGCAGATAGCAGCCGGGAAAGTCGTAAAGTCCAAAGGATAGTTGAGAGCAGCAGCACGGGTGTGACATCATCGGGCTCCACGTCCGCAGACAAGAGGGAGAAGCTGAGGAGCGTCTGCAGCCGGGGGGGGGGGGGGGGGGGGACAGATGTGTTTGAAGTTTGAGTCTCTCAGAATCTTAACCGGTGACTTTAGTTCATTCAGATAAAGGCAGAAAACGTCTGGAACTTGAGTAGAGGAGACAGGAAGCAGGAAGTGACGTATAGATCCTTCTGGAGTCTGATTAAGAACTTCAGTGTCGAGTCTTATCTGTGAAAACTCTTGAATCTCGTTGTTTGTCTAAGTTGACGTCATCATCTTCTATGTTCATGGCTCCTCCTCTTCAACCCTGAGATATTTGTATTCTCCCAGATTTGAGTCCGTCACAATTTAAAAGGTCTCGTCTGGGAAGTTTTTCCTGTTGTGTTCTCACGTGAACTCACTGGACATTTTATTTTGGAGCTGACAGGAAGTGGTTGGAAGTTACCTGGAGCAAGTACTTAAAATGTGTATATTAGATTACATTACATTTCATTTAGCTGACGCTTTTATCCAAAGCGACTCACAATAAGTGCATACAACCCCGAGGTTACAAACCAAGAACAACAAGAATCAATAAAGTACAAGTTCTTCAAAAATAAAGCAAAACTACAAAGTGCTATAAGTAAGTGCCATTTAAGTGCTAATAAATTGTTAGTTTCAAAATGTATATCAGTATAAAGTAAAATAATAAAATGTATATCAGTATATCAGTATTTCGGTCTTTCTGGTTGAGCTGGTTTCAATAATTTGTAAAACATTCTCAGTTGTGAAAGTGGCCTTAAAACAAAATCTTCTTCCTCAGTGTTACTGGTTAAAAGTTGCTCAATATTTGCTGGAATATTTGATCGAGTCAAAGAAAGAAATATTTTCTAAATATGAGAATGTTTTCCTAATGCAGAACATGCAGGACAAGAATAATAAAGTTTTTTTTACTTTCTTTAAATACTTCTTTTTGTGGTTGATTTGAATCATGAATCCTAATTAGTTACAAGTTTCTGTTGATGCATAATAACAGTTTATATGTCGATAAGTCACTTTTGTTTTCTTTATCGATACGTTCAAACAGAAATTCAGTTTTGTCCCGAAGTCAAAGTTTCTCGTTATCGAAAAATTCCAACAAATATTACCTGGATGATAAAAATGATCACGTGACAAAAGGAGCTGGTGACAGACAGGAAACCAGCTGCAGGCGCCGCGCCCGCCCTCAGCGAGAACTCCTTTAAAGTTGCACCTGTACTTCATGGCGGCGGGGGGGGGGCGGGGGTGCGGCTTGATGTGGGCGCAAAGCGTTCTTCCCTCCCCCCCCCCTCGGGAAGGGGAAAGAATTAGAGGGGCCCTTTGTTGTCTACACTCGCTACACCTCATATATATTTTAAAGGCACAAATACTCCAGGGCAGCTGAACCCCCCCGCCCGCCCTCTCTCTCCCTCTCTCTCCCTCTCTCTCCTCAAAGATCGACCTTGGCTGAACATCTCTGATATTCCTGTAAAGGCAAATTGAGCGTTTGATTGTGACCATGTGACTCGAGCCGCGAGGTTATGAGCCACTTCCAGACAGCTGCTTTCACTTTCTCGTTCGCCCTCTCTCTTCCTCTCTCGCTTTCCTTTCCTCCCACCGACGTGTTCCTCTCTTGATTCATAAGGGTGTGAGATTCGCCGGGCGGGCGGCTGAAGTTTCCTTTCAACTTCTCACATGGCGTCCACAGCTGGCCGGCTCCAACGAGCGCCGCCCGGGAACAGATGCAGGCGAAGAGAAAGCTACAGGCCCCGCCCCCTGCGTGACAGCTAGTTCTTCCATCTGCTCTGCCGGGCGGTCCAAGGGGACGAGCGGGAAGTTAACGTCTTTAACAAGAGTTAACGAGCAAAGTGGCGTTCAGGTCGTCACTGCACCCAGGAAGTGACATCACCAGACGCAGAATCTGTTGTCTGCCACACTGGAGACAAATGTGTAGACGCCATAAAACTGTTTTAGACAGACATGGCCTTGTGTCCGAGTTTGTTCCTGCAGAGCAACACACATGTTTTCAGACATGAGGTCACAGCAGGAGATTCTCGGCTCAGACAACAACGAAATCTGGTGAAGGAGGAAGAGGCATGAGGTATAAACTCTGCTGCAGAGGTCACGTGTTTTTGATTACAGCACATCGAAAGTGGCGTCTCCTCTTTCGTGTTAGAAACATCATCAAACCGTTGAATCTCCTGCTGTGTGGCCGCCTGTACTCCACCAGACTTTATACCCGGAGGTATTAAACATATTAAAGATGTTGTGTTTTGCTTTATTCTCCAATCACTTCTGATACATTACAAATGGGGAAAACACGTGCGTCACAACCGATAAAGGAAAGAATCAATCCTGATGTTTTCAGTCCAAAGTGTGAGTCAGAATATGCAGCAGGAGATTCTCGGCTCAGTCGTGTTCACAACAACGGAATCTGGTGCAGGAGGAAAAGGCATCAGGTATAAACTCTGCTGCAGAGATCACGTGCTTTTGTTTACAGCACATCGACACTGGCTTCAGAAACATCATCAAACCGGTGATTCTCCTGCCGTGTGCTCACCTCGATTCATCCAGACTTTCTACGTGGAGGTCAGCTGGAGAAAGTCTGCAGCGAGTGCACAGAACAGACATATTAAAGATGTTGTGTTTTGCTTTATTCTCCAATCACTTCTGAAACATTACAAATGGGGAAAACACGCGCCTCACAACAGATAAAGGAAAGAAACAAACAGGAATCCTGAAGTCTGACTCAGAATATGACGGAGGATCTGCAGGAAGATCAAAACCGTGTCCTGAACATAATCTGGAACAAAACTGAAACTGGTCTTTTCTTCTGGTGCCAAACGTTCCCGAGGTCCGGCTCCGTCAGGAAGCCCCGAGAGCAGCGTTTTATCTGCTGCTGATTTACTGCTGCAGAGATCCGAGCGGCCTGCACAGAAGTCTGCAGCCACAAGTTTGGGTTGCAAGGAAAATTACTTTGTGGAAATTTGGGTCCAGTGGGGGAGAGAGAGTTTGGAAAACCACTAGAGCGTCGTATCTGTTCCACAGGATGGCGAGCTGGATGGCGTGTCTGCGTGCTACGACTCTAATGGTCAACATCTACGCACTTAGACCTCGGCAGCTTCACACGTGCACACACAGCTTCACATGTGCACACACAACACTCAACAAGAATGTACACAATCCTACGAGGTGTCAATCACCTGCAGCGAGATGACGACGCCGGAGTCCGACCCCAGCCGCCGTGATTGACAGCTCCGCTTCTGTGAAAGGGGGCGTGGCCTGGGTAGAGTCAAGCTGGGTCGTATTATGGAGGGACGTCCTTAATAAGGTCTACAACAGGGAAAGTGGCTCTGCCCTCAAGGTTCAATTTCCCTCTCGGGCATAAAGCCGCCATTGAAGGAGGCGGAGCTGGAGTCGCACCTCTCGCCGAGTTTGAAATTGAAATGTTAACGAGCGAGCGGAGAGAGGGAATAGAAAGGATTGAAGTCCGTGAGGAAACAGAGGAAACAGAGGAAACAGTCCTTGTTGATAGTTTGGAAGTTTCTCTCTCTCTCTGTCGCATTAGAGGTGCGTTTGTTTTTCGTTTCATCGCCTAATCCCCAACTTTCTCTCTCCTCTTATCTCCTCTCGCTTGTTGCTTTCTCTTTCAAACAACATCACAACTGTACGAGAACCCAGCAACTTTCAACAACCTGGACAAACAGAGGCGGAGCTTCAACCATCCAGCGCTGTGTTTCCCCCCCGACACATCACCAGAAACCCTGTGCTTCAGCATTAAGCCTAAAATCAACAACAGATAAGCCTTTTCTGTGTCCTCCCGCTTTGATCCGGAGCCCCCCCCCCCCCCCCCTTCCAGCCCCTAAGCTTCCTGTTCAGGACCCCCCTGCTCTGGATTTGGGGGCTGCAGACCCTGGAGGGAGGGAGGGAGGGGGGGGAGGCTGCTAAGCAGATGCCCTGGAACTTTCCACAGGACCCGGTGCAGTCACTGTAAAAGTCAGAATGTAAACACACGCTAACGTGATTATTAGAAGCATTTGAAAGGAACTGGATACAGAGCCGTCGTCATCTCCTCTGAGCTGCATCCATTCATTTTAACTGCAGGAAAGACTTGAATCTGCTTCGGGGGGGTGGTTGATAGAATCAGTTCTCTGCTGTCAGACTGTGTTTGCTAGAAGATGTTTTTGCATCTCGAGGATGAGAAGGAACTAAACTCAACTGGCCTGCTGCTCTACACACTCTCAGAAAAATAAAGGTTCTTAAATGGTTCTTCACAGATTGAAGATCTTAGTTTTTATTGGAGTTAATCTGAGGTGAGCGACAGCAGCAAATCAAGGCAGCAACTATGAATTATTTTAGTTATCGATGAATCTATAGATTGTTTTACTGATTAATTAATCTATGAAACAACACGTGATAAAACAACAATTTCTCAGATCCTTAAGTAAATTTCTCATTATATGATGTTCTGTCTAGTCAACAGTCCAGAAGGAAGAAAGTTAGAATGGTTGACTGTCAAAATAAAACTTAAAAATATGACAAAAAATATCAACCAGACTCGAAGAACCATTTTTGATGAATGTCCGTTCTTCAATGAGCCATACTGATGATTATAATTTGTAAAAGAGCTTCTTGCTAAAAGGTTCTTTGTATAACTATAAATTATTCCTCTATTATTCCGAAGAACCACTTTTTGTTCCTGTTGGCACCTTTATTTTTTAGAGTGGGCTCTACTCCTCACCTGAATATCGATGAATTCCTCATATGTGGAAAACAAACTCTACACAAATTGAATCATGTCTTTATGGATTTATACGCTATGGACACATTTTAGCTTGTGTGTCAAATGTAAAGCTTCTCTCCTGTTGCAGGAGGTAGAAAAGAAGAAGAAGAAGAAGAAGAAGAAGAGTTGGTAGACGGAGCGCCATGAGGTCAGCTCCTTTATGGAGGTAATCAGAGTTGTGTCTTCCTGTCTGTTCACACGGACGGGCCCTCGGTCCCAAAGTGAAACCAGACACCGGGCGTTGTGTTCTGGGTTTACGGGGGGGGGGGGCACAGGTGTCTCCCTGGGAGTTATGGCAACGACACTAAAAGTTAAGAAGAATAGTTTACATAAAATCTTAGACTTGAGTGTCGCTCCTTTGATAAAGACTGAGTCTGGTGTTAAAACCCATTAAAGAGGATTGGTGAGCTTCTACAATCACACAGAGATGTGGAGGAGATGTCGTAGAGATGTGGTGGAGATGTGGTGGAGAAGTGGTGGAGAAGTGGTGGAGATGTGGTGGAGATGTGGTGGAGATGTGGTGGAGATGTGGAGGAGATGTGGTGGAGATGTGGAGGAGATGTGGTGGAGATGTGGAGGAGATGTGGTGGAGAAGTCGTGGAGATGTGGTGGAGATGTGGTGGAGATGTGGTGGAGATGTGGAGGAGATGTGGAGGAGATGTGGTGGAGATGTGGTGGAGATGTGGTGGAGAAGTCGTGGAGATGTGGAGGAGATGTCGTGGAGATGTGGTGGAGATGTGGTGGAGAAGTCGTGGAGATGTGGAGGAGATGTCGTGGAGATGTGGTGGAGATGTGGTGGAGAAGTGGTGGAGAAGTGGTGGAGATGTGGTGGAGATGTGGTGGAGATGTGGTGGAGAAGTCGTGGAGATGTGGTGGAGATGTGGTGTAGAAGTCGTGGAGATGTGGTGGAGAAGTCGTGGAGATGTGGTGGAGATGTGGTGGAGATGTGGTAGAGATGTGGAGGAGATGTGGTGGAGATGTGGAGGAGATGTGGTGGAGATGTGGTGGAGAAGTCGTGGAGAAGTCGTGGAGATGTGGTGGAGAAGTCGTGGAGATGTGGAGGAGATGTGGTGGAGAAGTCGTGGAGATGTGGTGGAGATGTGGTGGAGATGTGGTGGAGATGTGGAGGAGATGTGGAGGAGATGTGGTGGAGATGTGGTAGAGATGTGGAGGAGATGTGGTGGAGATGTGGAGGAGATGTGGTGGAGATGTGGTGGAGAAGTCGTGGAGAAGTCGTGGAGATGTGGTGGAGAAGTCGTGGAGATGTGGAGGAGATGTGGTGGAGAAGTCGTGGAGATGTGGTGGAGATGTGGAGGAGATGTGGAGGAGATGAGGTGGAGATGTGGTGGAGATGTGGAGGAGATGTGGAGGAGATGAGGTGGAGATGTGGTGGAGATGTGGAGGAGAGGTGGAGGAGATGTGGTGGAGATGTGGAGGAGATGTGGTGGAGAAGTCGTGGAGATGTGGTGGAGATGTGGTGGAGATGTGGTGGAGAAGTCGTGGAGAAGTCGTGGAGATGTGGTGGAGAAGTCGTGGAGATGTGGAGGAGATGTGGTGGAGAAGTCGTGGAGATGTGGTGGAGATGTGGTGGAGATGTGGTGGAGATGTGGAGGAGATGTGGAGGAGATGTGGTGGAGATGTGGTAGAGATGTGGAGGAGATGTGGTGGAGATGTGGAGGAGATGTGGTGGAGATGTGGAGGAGATGTGGTGGAGAAGTCGTGGAGATGTGGTGGAGATGTGGTGGAGATGTGGTGGAGATGTGGAGGAGATGTGGAGGAGATGTGGTGGAGATGTGGTAGAGATGTGGAGGAGATGTGGTGGAGATGTGGAGGAAATGTGGTGGAGATGTGGAGGAGATGTGGAGGAGATGTGGTGGAGATGTGGAGGAGATGTGGTGGAGAAGTCGTGGAGATGTGGTGGAGATGTGGTGGAGATGTGGTGGAGAAGTCGTGGAGAAGTCGTGGAGATGTGGTGGAGAAGTCGTGGAGATGTGGAGGAGATGTGGTGGAGAAGTCGTGGAGATGTGGTGGAGATGTGGTGGAGATGTGGTGGAGATGTGGAGGAGATGTGGAGGAGATGTGGTGGAGATGTGGTAGAGATGTGGAGGAGATGTGGTGGAGATGTGGTGGAGATGTGGTGGAGAAGTCGTGGAGATGTGGTGGAGATGTGGTGGAGATGTGGTGGAGATGTGGAGGAGATGTGGAGGAGATGTGGTGGAGATGTGGTAGAGATGTGGAGGAGATGTGGTGGAAATGTGGAGGAAATGTGGTGGAGATGTGGTGGAGATGTGGTGGAGAAGTCATGGAGAAGTCGTGGAGATGTGGTGGAGAAGTCGTGGAGATGTGGAGGAGATGTGGTGGAGAAGTCGTGGAGATGTGGTGGAGAAGTCGTGGAGATGTGGTGGAGAAGTCGTGGAGATGTGGAGGAGATGTGGTGGAGATGTGGTGGAGATGTGGAGGAGATGTGGAGGAGATGTGGTGGAGATGTGGAGGAGATGTGGTGGAGAAGTCGTGGAGATGTGGTGGAGATGTGGTGGAGATGTGGTGGAGATGTGGAGGAGATGTGGAGGAGATGTGGTGGAGATGTGGTGTAGAAGTCGTGGAGATGTGGAGGAGATGTGGTGGAGATGTGGAGGAGATGTGGTGGAGATGTGGTGGAGATGTGGTGGAGATGTGGTGGAGATGTGGTGGAGATGTGGTGGAGAAGTGGTGGAGATGTGGTGGAGAAGTCGTGGAGATGTGGTGGAGATGTGGTGGAGATGTGGTGGAGATGTGGTGGAGATGTGGTGGAGCTGTGGAGGAGATGTCGTGGAGATGTGGTGGAGATGTGGTGGAGCTGTGGAGGAGATGTGAAGGAGATGTGGTGGAGATGTGGTGGAAATGTGGTGGAGATGTGGTGGAGATGTGGTGGAGCTGTGGAGGAGATGTGGTGGAGAAGTCGTGGAGATGTGGCGGAGATGTGGTGGAGATGTTTATGATGATGAAATACACATTAAAACCTGTTTATTTACCTGTGGTTAATATACACATTTAAGATTTCACACTTTTAATAAGTCACGTTTATTAAGGTTTATTTATTTACGCGCCAATAGAAGTTCAATGTGAATCCGCTCAGGAGAAGTGAAGTGTCCGAACTGATAAAGTGATTTCACCAGTGAGTGAATTCTGACTGAATCCATTCACTTTGCAGACAGAAGCCAGATTGTGGAGAGTTTTCTGACCGGTGGAGAAGAGGTTCTCACATGACGAGTTCAACTTTGACAAACTCACATGTCCTGACAGCTCTGGGGTCAAAGGTCAAAGAGTCCTCAACACAGGAAGTTGTGATTGGTTTTATTATGTTTTCCACTGCTGGAAGTTTCCTTAGGAACTGGGAATACTTTGCAGGAACTTTGTACATTTCCATCGAAGGTACCAGGGTCTGAATTAAGTATCAGATAATATTTTTACCTCTGAAAAAGTCTCAAGATCTTTGGTGTGAGGCTCTACAGAAGATTTATTTACTTTAAGTCGAACATTTTCAGATGTTTTGAAAGTATAAATGGCATTTCAAAGACTCTGGTTATGTAGGAACTAACATCGTGCTCATCAAGAAAAGAAAGTTTCACTTTTTATATCTTTTATATATTTTTAGATAGAAATGTTTATGTATAAATAAATGTTACTTTTATAAATATTAGGAAAAGTGAGTAAATAAGAAGTAAATAGTGAGTAAATATATATTGTTTTGTTTTTTTTTATAGTTTTTCTTATGTGTGTTGTATTTATTGTGTTTTTATGTTTCTATGTTCATTGTTTGCACCAATAACCAGAACAAATTCCAGGTAGGTGTAAACCTCCTTGGCAATAAATACCTTCTGATTCGGATTCTGAAGACCTGAGTCAAAGGATATAAATATATATATTTTGAAACGTGTGTCCTCACATTGGCCTCAAACCTGAACCCAAACCCGACGGGAAGCAAAATATACACAGAGGGAAAATATTTGGTCTCTCTTCGACCAGGCCTGAATATTTCAACACGGGTCTTTAACAGGATCAGAATCCAGCTTCATCCACAAAGCTCCACAAAGACCTGAGTCTCCTCAGCGAGACCACCCGTCGGACCACCACACGGCCGGCTCAGGGGTCCGCTGATAGGAAGGAGGAGGAGGAAGGAGGAGGAGGAAGGAGGAGGAAGGAGGAGGAGGAAGGAGGACCACACAGCCGAGTCAAGGGTCCGCTGATCGCACGGGAGATTAGAGGAGGAGGAAGGAGGAGGAGGGAGGAGGAAGGAGAAAAAGGAAGGAGGAGAAGGAAGGAGGAGAAGGAAGGAGGAGGAAGGAGGAGGAGGAAGGAGGAAGAGTAGAAAGGAGGAGGACGAAGGAGGACGAAGGAGGACGAGGAAGGAGGAGGAAGGAGGAGGAGGAAGGAGGAGGAGGAAGGAGGAGGAAGGAGGAGGAGGAAGGAGGAAGAGGAGAAAGGAGGAGGACGAAGGAGGACGAAGGAGGACGAGGAAGGAGGAGGAAGGAGGAGGAGGAAGGAGGAGGAGGAAGGAGGAGGAAGGAGGAGGAAGGACGAGGATGAAGGAGGAGGAAGGAAGAGGAAGGAGGAGGAGGAAGGAGGAGGAGGAAGGAGGAGGAAGGAGGAGGAAGGAGGAGGAGGAGGAAGGAGGAGGAAGGAGGAGGAAGGAGGTGGAGGAAAGAGGAGGAAGGGAGGAGGAAGGAGGAGGAAGGAGGAGGAGGAAGGAGGAGGAGGAGGAGGAAGGAGGCGCTCGGGGGGTCGCAGGGTGAGCCAACCGGCAACTGGGAGGTTAACTGTCGTACTGGGGGAAAGGGGGCGGGGGGGGGGGGGGGTGACTGGCTGACTGATGGAAAAGAAAGTCCCCCCCTCCCCCCTCCTCCCCACCCCTGTGACCCCCACCCTGTTGCCCCCCCCAGCCGAGAAGAGCCGGACGGGACTAAAGCCCCCCATTGTTGTCCCCTCACACTGGATCACCAAGGCCACAGCAGAGAGAGAGGGACAAGGGGGGGGGGGGGGGGGAGTGTGTGTGTGTGTGTGTGAGTGTGTGTGTGTGTGTGTGTGTGTGTGTGAGTTGGGGGGGGGTCGGCCCACCACCTCAAACACAATCGTGTGATAGGACTTGGCCCTTATCTAATCAAGGGCAGGAGGTCACTTCCGAACAACTGGGCAATAAAAGATTATTTCCAGCCACATAACAGAGGAGCTGTTGGGAGGGGGGGGGGGGCGGGGGGCAGAGGGAGAGAGAGAGAGGGGAGGGGAGGGAGGGAGGGAGTGAGAGAGAGAGAGCGAGTGGAGGGGGGGAAGGGCGGCTGTCTGAGAGGAGAGGAAGTGAATTGAAAAAAGCCAGCAGACGGGAACCATCTGTCTGGATAGAGAGTCTGATCTGAGAGAAAGAGAGGGAATGAAGGGGGGAGGAGAGAGAGAGAGAGAGAGAGAGAGCTTCCTCTTTTCCTTCTTCACACACACACACACACACACACACACACACACACTCACACAGATCTACTCTTCAGTTTATTAGGAACACCTCAGTGAAAGTAAAGCAGTCTAACTCAAGTGAAGGAGCTTTTAGATGATTATGTGTTTTTATTATTTCACCTCCACTCATGGATTTGAACGGGTGAATTACCCATAATGCAACTCAACAGCAGCCCAAAGTTACTCCTACAAAGAAAAACTTTTCTTTACAACCTTACACAACCAAAAAGGACTCGATTATTAACAACTAACAAAAAACACAAAAAAACAAACTAACAATTTTTGAAACTAACAATTTAGTAGCACTTAAATGTTACTTATAGCATTTTGTAGTTTTGCTTTATTTTTGAAGTAATTGCACTTTCTTGATTCTTGTTGTTCTTGGTTTGTACCCTCGGGGTTGAATGCATTTATTGTTATTGCTAAATGTAATGTAATGAAATGTAATGATTATGAAACCCTGTCCTTCTCAGCGATGTGTCCCTAACAAACTGATCGATCTCTATCTCTCCCTCTGATCTGCTCGTGTGTGTGTGATGTGAGGGTTTTGTTCTCGCTCCAGAAATCAAAGGGGAAGAGAACAAAAGTGGTTGTCGGGCTTCTGGAATGCAGCAAACACACAAAACTGTCCCCTGGGGCCGTGAAGAAGAGAGGAACAAGGACATGATCTTGTCGGCTTCAGAACATGTGAGGAAAAAAAAGTTTAAAGCTCGTTTCACAAATCCTCTTTAATTTTAATTTGACGAGGGGGATTTTTCGAGGCAGTTTTTTTTTATTTAGCTGTTCTCTGATGTTTTTGAAATCTAGAAATTAGTACATAAAGCATTAAGTACTCAAAGGCACTTCTGGCAAGAATGAGTGATATAATATGGGAAATATATTTAAGTGTGTATTTACAGATGTCAGTATTTATGATTGAAAATCAACAATTACTATATATTATGTCACCTCAATATTAACAGCTATCTACCACTTCAGATTGTCCAAAACATTTCCTTGTTCTTTCATTCTCATATTCATACAGACGACATTGGTCTTCAAATATATAAACAGGCTATCTACATTTAAATTTAAAAATACAATATTATAAAGTTAGAGGGGAAAGTCAGATTCTGAACGTGTTTGTGTGGATTTCCTTCCTTCCGACTCTTGTTTCCACAAACAGTCTCCACCAGCAGCGACGCACAAACAGACACACAAACAGCCCCCCTGCTGGTTTAATTAGGGAGCTGAATGCGGAGAGAAATCCCCAGCGGGTCCCGCCAGGCATAGATATATATATAAAGACTAGATGTCTCGTCTGCGTTGCCGGCCAACGGAGTCCAACGTCCGCACATGGCGGCCATCTTGCCAGAGGTTGCTCGCTCGCCCACAACATTGTGTTGGTAGTGGTAAATAACCATAACTTTCTCAATTTTCAACCGATTTTTTAAACGGTTTGGTTTGTTATAAACGTCAGAGATGTAGATGTTATTTTCTAAAAAATTTAAGAATTTATGCAGTGTCATAACTACATTTCTGACGTTTATAACAAACCAGACCGTTTAAAAATCGGTAGAAAATTGAGCAAGTTATGGTTATTTAAAAAGTAAGTACCACTACAACACAATGTTATGGGTGAGCGAGCTGCCTCTGGCATGATGGTCGCCATGTGACATCTAGTCTTTATATATGTCTATGCCGCCGGGGGCCTGTGGGAGCTGTGGGAGCTGTGGGACCTTCCTGCACTAACTTTGCAGGAAGGAAGCGACGCTTTGAATACCGATGAGTCAACGAAAAAAAAAAACCAGGAGCCACTGATCAGGAGTAAATCTCGTCAGTGGCCGAAATAACACCTGGTCATTAAAATACAAAAGAACCCCCGGCTGAATGATTGACAGGGGTCGTGTATTGTATTGATCCGCCCGGCCTCCTCCTCCTCCTCCTTCCTCTCCTCGTCATCCTCATCATCACAAGCCACCGGCCTTTGTCTGTGGAACGGCAGACAAAGGGCGAGAGGCAGGAAGCGGCTTTGGAGAAGAATGTGCTATCAGATAGACACAGGGCAGGTCGGGAGGAGGAGGAGGAGGGGTGTGAAAGTTTAACACTCCACTTCCTGTTGCTGGGTGGGTGGGTGGGTGGGGGTGTGTACCCAGGAGCCAAATGCTTAAGAGGCTCAAGCTCCAATGGAACACCTCTGTCCTGAACGGCCCTTGACACCTGATAGAACACCGGGTCGTCCCCACAGGCTGTGAACGACTGACGAGCAGGAGAGAGGAAGAGGAGCGAGCGTCTGTCGCCGACCTGAAGATCATCTGAAATAATGACACCTTCTCACAGGAGGTTTCATCCAGCGTCAGGCACAGAAAGTCCAGAGAACACATCTGATCTGTAGAACGGGTTTCTATATCCACTAGAAAACTACATTTGTTCCTACGGTTCAATTTGTGCCATTTTCCTATGGATTATATAATAACAAATTAAAGAAACTCCTTTAACTTCTACTGGTTTGAAGTAGAGGTTTGAATCTCTATCCACGTGCAGGATCCCACCAGATATTAATAAGTTAATGTGTTTTCTAGTTTGTCGAGGAACCCTGTAAAGAATAAGTTTGCACTCACACTAGATTTATATTTGTATTTAGAAGGCGTTGTTGCATCTGAACATCCACAAACGGTTCTTTACCTTCACCAGTAGCCATCATTATAGTGTCATCTCTGTCAGAGGGGAAAAATATCACATCTCCAAGTTCATTTTTTAAGTGAATTTGATTAAATGTTCGTCTGTGGGTTGAGAAACGTCTCAGACCCAAAACCTGTTGTGTAAACTCTGCTGCTTTTCTTATTCACCCACAGTTTTCATCTCTATCCTGTACTTTCCTGATACTTTGGACCCAGCGAGCTACACTATCACGACTTTATCACGACCTGAAAGCTTTTACGACGATCTCATATTTTTGTTTTACGTCGTGTTTTAATCCTGCGGAGGAGAGCGAGTGTGGCTGTTGGACTCGTTTCTGAACACACTCGACTCTCACATGTGGCTCCAGCTCCACCGACTTCATCCAAACCCCGAAATATCTGAGCAGATAACTTCCATAAACTTTGGTCATCACGCTCCAGTCCAAAAAAACGCCGCCTTCCTCTCCAAAAAAAACCCGCCGCCCCCACATTTCCACTGATTGCAAATTTCTATTTATACGCCATGAGGGGAAATAATGAAACCCAGATGAGGAGGCGGGTCTCATGGCTGTGATGACTGCAGCAGAGGAGGAGGAGGAGGACTGTTTATAGAGAATCCTGCTCCGCCGCCGTCGACCCGGTGCCCTGGCTGAGAAAAGGTCTGCCCCGGTAGGATGTGTGGGCTGGAGGTTCCACCGTGACTCACTTGGAAGTCATGCGTGTTTGCACTCGAGCTGCAGCGAGGGGACCGGCCAGGCCTGACGAACTCCAAACAGCCTGACGTGGGCGTGAGCAGCAGCTAAATTTACTCTGACACAAGTGCAAAGAGGAAGAGGTGGTGGAAGTAGTGACTGAATCACTTAATACTGACTCACGTTTCACTTTCTTCACAGCGGCGGCTGCACGTGGCAGAGATGCGTCTTATAAAATGTTATTTCAGACGCCTCCGCGCGATTAGATCAGAGATTTAAGAGACGTGTCGAGGACTTAACTCGACCGACTCCTGGAAACTGGGGAGTAGGATCCGTTTCCTTATTTGGCTTAGGCTGGAAAATATCAAGTAAACAGTGTCTTCCTGTTGGCCGCCTCCTCCTGCACACAGCTGAGATCTCCTCCACCTCCTCTGCTCTTCATACAGAGCAGCTAAAGTGAAACCTGGGGGGAAAAAAAAGAAAGAGAGAGAGAGAGAGGCCTCCTATTGT
This sequence comes from Limanda limanda, assembly GCF_963576545.1. NCBI lineage: Eukaryota > Metazoa > Chordata > Actinopteri > Pleuronectiformes > Pleuronectidae > Limanda > Limanda limanda. Next base: position 25,226,149 of record NC_083645.1, on the reverse strand, counting down.
TTGCTATCAACCAGGAGCCAGAAGCAAATGGGGCTCGGGTTGCAGCTCTGAAAGGTAACAGGAAATTGACAAATCGCTAATCCACTCTGTAACTATTCAGGGGGAAGAGAGAAAAGGTACATTCCACCTAAAAAGAGAGCGCAAGCGCGAGAACAAACGGGAACACGACTCCACGCTGCAGCCGGAGAGAGAGAGAGAGAGAGAGAGAGAGAGAGAGAGAGAGAGAGAGAGAGAGAGAGAGAGAGAGCCAGGTCCGAAGCAACAAGATGGTTCCTCTTGTGCTTGTGTTCACCGCTAGCGTCTCAATCCGCGATGCGTTTCCCGCCGCTGCTGCTCGATCACGCCGCTGCCGCTCGATCACGCTCATGTTTAATAAAAGCTCATATTCCAGAAGAGGATCCCAGGCCTGTTGCCCCCCCGAGGGCTCCAGCATCACATGCAGCTGATTACAGACCCGGCCGTGTTGTGCAGCTTTTTTTTACAAACCTCAGCTGCACTAAATATAAATATTAACCCCCCCCAACCACCACCTCCCACTAGCTTTTTGTCCCTGAACATGTCCTTGTCCTAGTTCCCCCCCCCCCTCCTTTCCGGGGGGACCAACCAACTCTCAAAGTGATGATCTCATACCCCCGGGGGCCCGGAGGTGGAGGGGTGAGGGGCGGAGGGGTCAGCGGACTTCCCAAGTGATAAATTCACGGACACACAAAAAAAAAGAAATTAAATAAAAAGGAGGCGGCCAAACAGGCAGGAGAGAGAGAGAGCGGGTCCTGGAGGAGGGGGCGGGGCTTAACCCCTGTCGTTGCCTTTAGTGCAGGAACCAACCACGCCATAAAGCTCAGCATTGATAGCCCCAGTTTATTATCTTTGAACAGGTGGCCCCGGCTACTCGTTATGGTCGCTCATTTCTCTCACACACACAGACACACACACACACACACACAGAGACACACACACACACACACACACACTGAGGGCCTCTGCAGTATGGAGACTATTTGGGTGTTTGGGAACATCCCGATCCAGCCGCGTTAAAGCCCAGGGAATAAACTATGGTGCATAGTTTTGTGATGACTTGTTGGCTGGTGAGTGGAGTGGGAGTGTGTGTGTGTCTGTGTGTGCGCGTGTGTGTTGAGAGGGAGAGAGGGGGGGTTAGCAGGAGAGTTACTTCCTGTGAGAATAAGTCATGGAGACGTGGAGCTTCGGGCTCATCGTGTCAATGACCTGCATTGTTTAGGACTCAAGGTTACCGGGGAGAAGTGCAGCGATGGAACCCGGAGAGAATGTAAACAGTGACATTTGGAGCCGTTTCTACCAAGAATTCCAAACACAGCATGAACACACACACACACACACACACACACACACACACACAGACACACACTCGCACACACAGTGACACACACAGACACACGCACATGAACCCAAACCCAAGGAAAGCAGTTGTTGAATCAAGACGCCAGACAGTGCTATTGTTTCATTAATTAATATATTTTCTGCATTAAAGTTAACATAGTTTTCTTTTGTGCCACCCTTTAATTTTTCAGTAAGTATTTGATATTTTGTTATATTCAGACATGAGTAAATTTAAGACTGTCTCTTGCAATAAATATCATAAAATAATAGAGCTTCACATAATAAATATTTTTTACAACAAAAAAATGGTTTTAACAGACATTTTTCTTTTTTTTTCAAAAAAATAGCCAGAATTCCTCTTATTGGATTTTTGAGCATACAATTTACACAAAAATAAAAAGAGAATGGAAAAACATGGGAGAATGCCACAGAGTGTGTGTGAAGAGTTTTTCCGACGCCGGGTGGAAGGAGAGAAACATATCCAAGTGGGAGGAAATACTTTGAGATGGATGTGCTTTTCGTTTATGGGTTTGTTTTTCTGTGTGGTAGCAACCGATA